>NW_009952974.1:12200717-12238556 GCF_000747805.2 Chaetura pelagica | reverse complement strand
CTTGGGTAGGAGTTCACTTTGTTGATACAGTTATGACGTGCATTCTCTTCACAGCATGTGCAATGCTCTCCACAGGCAAAGTCATTTACGACAATTTTCTAAGTGTGCTTCAGGTGATAACTGATGCTGTGAAAGTACATGAGTTGATCTGTGCCTACTCTATATACTGTAGCCCGTGAGTTAACATTTTATGCCGGAAGTCGGTTGTGCTATGGAGTATTCCAGACACAACTCAGTGGATAGATTAGTAATTATTGAACATGTGGAAGAAATCAATGAGCTCTTAGGCCTGTGTGCATAAAGCAAGATGGGAAATTTTCTCGCATACTTCAAAGATCTACAGTTCTTAGGTCTCTTGGCATAGTTGCGAAATGGTGTCTCCTTTTATCAGAAGTGACAAGAGCCCAGAAAAGACAAGGAGAAGCAGGAAAGAGGACAGCCATGTCCCTCCATGTCCTGGCCAGCAGAACTGGAAAGCTTCAGGATGGAAGTAAAATGCAGCAATACAGCTGTATGCTTTCTCCTTTGGTATAAGAGAACTTGAAGGGCCTCTCTTTGGGGCAATACAGTTTTCTTTCGCAACCAACACAGAAATAGTAGAGGCCAAACTTTCAGGTTCAACTGGCAGTTGTACTGTTTTGTAGACAGAAAACTAGAAGAAATGCTACTAATCAAAACAGCTTCAACTCCTATGATCATACTCAGGTATTTTTTTCAGGACAACCTTTTGTTTGTATGACATACCACCATACTGCTCTAAGGTTTCAGGCCCTGCCTTGGTAACTTTGGTTAATTCAAGTTCTCCATCAAACTCAATGGGAACAAGTATATTTTGCATGTTGTTTGCCTAAATATCATAGGTATAAGCAAATTCAATATACTGAGATTGACATCAGTGAGCCCCCTGCAAATCTGAAAGTACATGGATTAGTGTCTATTAGCAAGCTTTTCTCTAAAGTACACAAAACTATAGTTAGCATAAATTTATTGACTAAAACTGAAGATGGAAATGAAGACTATGTTGGAGGCTAGTGAAAGAGCTTCCAGGTAACAGTGAATGCTCAGCATACTAAACAGATAAACTCAGAATTTCACTCTAGAGGAAGATGTACCTTGTTTTGACACTGCATGAAAACTTCATCCAAGACCAAATTAAGCCTACAGAAGCACTCAATAGACTTTTGTCTCTTCAACTAAAATGGAGACTTAGAAGAAGCAGTAACCTAAGTCCAGTTTTATCACATGCAATGTGATTCACTTAGCATCTAATTTAACTGTGACTGCACTACCAACTTCACAGAAACGCTTGTTTTAAGATCACAATATGGACACAACTGTAGATTAGGAGACATAACATTTCTAACTGTTCAGAACAACTTTGGTAGGAATCTTTAGCGATTGTGTCCAATTACCAGAAAAGGAAAACTACTTGTTTCATTATCTTTATAAACCAGAATAATCTCCTGCTGTTTCAATGAACATAGATCACAGAAAAAAAGGATGCCTTTCTTTTACCAAGAGAAGTCCAACTCCAAAGAGAAATCAGATTGATCATACAATTGTGTCACATGTGAAAGGACAGTATGTCACAGAACAAAAATATAGGAATCTTTGCCACGGAGTTTACAGCTTAATACTACATTGGGTACAATAGAACAGAAGTAACAAGACCAAAATAAATAAATAAATAAAATCACCAAACCTCTTTGCTTGCTGTTGCCATACAGATATCCTTCCTTTTTGTGTTTATTATTTTTTAAGTCAGACTGTTCAAGCTATAGGTTCCCAATGGGACCTCAGCTTCCAGGGACTGAAAGGTACAACTGAGAGCTTCATATGCATATTTTGTACAAAAATAAACTCTCCACTTGGTCCATGTTTCATCTGCCAGTTGGACAGGTTGGTTATTTACTCTGCGGGGAAGAATGAGTCCTTTTTGCCATAAATCCCCACTTATCCCTTTCTCCATTCCCATGTATCACTCTTGTATTTTACAAATGCTTACATTATTACAAGTTGCATCTTTTAATAGATAAATCTTAACTTTTGTTTTGGTTAAGACCTACACAAAATACCTATGTATGAAGACCTGAAACTGGCCCACATTCTGAGTATTTTAGCTCTGTGAAGTTGATAGATAGAATTACCCCTATATTTTTTTAATTGCCCCCAAAATCAAGCATTTGTAAACTAAACACATGCGTGCTACTTCTGTTTCTAAGCCTACTGTTATAATACTTGGCTACAGCTACAACACTATAAAATAAATTAATGTTCTTCTCTATCTTCACACTTCATCAAGTTCCTATCACTGAAGCATCCTTCACTCCTTATTCATTCTTTCCCTAAAATTAAGTAAATAAATAAAGCATTATTGTTTGGTTTTGTGGATTTTTTTAAATCCTTCCAAATTTCCTTCACTTTCAGACTGCAAAGACCTGTCTTGGGTTTCCCTGCCTCTTTCCCTTTTTCCCTAAATTCATGAGAGACAGCCTGAGATTCCACATCAATAACTTTTATTATACAATTTTTCTGTTTGAAAAAAGCATCACCTTAATGTCTGAACAATAAAATTCCTCCTTTCCTTTTTATTTCCACATGCATTATTTAAAGATGCTGCTCTGATTTCTACAATTAGGGTATTCCTGGGTAGCTACAATCAACAACATCTTTATAGTCTGATACAGTAGCAATGTGGGCTATCTAGGGTAGTTTCACACATCTGCTTGCTATATAGTAGCCTGAATTTAAATGTGATAATCTAATTTACTAAAAAAATTAACTGAAATCAGATTTACTGCAAAAACTCCTGAAATTTAATTTTCAGACTAGCAATCAATGCTTATTCAGTTTCCATCTTACCCCTGCCTTCCCTTTTTGCAGATACTTCAGTGACATTAAATTAAACAATTGCAGAAATTTTTTTAAATGTAGGAAAACTACCCTCTGTGCTTAATTCAGGAATAAAAAGATCCACAGAAATCACTGTTTATGAGCATTTTTCTTAATAGAAATAATTTAAAAATGTAAACATTCTCATGGTAGAAAGAATATATATATTTCTAGCATCTGTTCTGAAACAGAAGATAACAGAAATGAAGAAGACAGATCTCACTCTCAGATCACCCAAAATCTTACTAAATTTCTGAGATATGAGTGTTAGGATTAAATATTAAAATCTCTTCAAAGAAAGAACTATGTTGAGACACACAGTAATAAAGCCCATTAATATTCACAGATATAGATAGTATCAAACTATTACATGATTAATGTTGTATTTCAGTCCATTATATTTCACCTAAATCTATGCAAAATAAAAATGTAATCTTGTAAACAACAACAATTACAACAGAAGGAAACAAAAAATAAAGAAATCTTAAACTTACATTGATGTGTTATTATAGGTCCTGCACAGCAAGTAGCCCTAAGGGTACATTTTAGTTTTTTTATCCATGCTCCGTTCTTGTTGCTGATGTGACCACTTAGGCACATGGTCAAGTTGCAATCAGCTTCTCTTAGTGATGTATGAGAGCTGTGCTGATTTATCTAGTCCTTCTGCAGCAGATTAGCACTAATGTTTCTGCTTCTGCATCCTACCTTTCTTTAGCAGTAGACTCTGCATTATCATTGGCAATCCAAATTAAAGAGCCAGTGAACATAGCACTTTTTTTTTTCCCTTTCTGAAACCATTGCAAAGCAGATAGTCTCACACAAATAGAAAAACATACACATTTCTATCCACTGATCCTCTTTTTTATTATCTTTGGCAAGAACCGTAGTCAGAGAAACAGAAGAATGGTTCCAGTAAGTCTGCTGTAGTAATTTTGTCATTTATTCTGTTAAAGGAATACTCCCCTATGCAGATGGCCCCAGGCAAGAGATGGCTGTAACACACCAATACTGCAGTCAAAAACAATGGATTTTCACTTTGTAACACAAAGGTATTATATGCATAAAGTGAAATTCTAGTTTATTCCACATCAGTGGGAAATATTAAATTAATTAGTACAAACAGCTTATTAAAAAAACAAGTACCTTATATGTTAAACTCATTTGGTTAAAAATTATTTCAGTGCCTTACAGTGTATGTGTTCATTATGAATTTCTCTTTTTTCCTTAAGATCATTATATTTTACACTATGGGGTTGTCTAACTCAGCTGTTAAAAGTATTACAAGGAACCTGACCGATCCTTGCTGTTACTATTTTGATTTTCCAGTAAACAAGTAGTATTTTAGCAGTGAAATGTAGCTGTTAACTCAGGATTTTTTCAATTCAGGACACCATGAGACAAAGCTGTTTAAATGTTCATTAGGACTTTGAAAGATATTTAGGAAAAAAACAGATGTCTTAGACAATCTAGTCTTGAAAATGTGAACATTCTGACAAGTTTGCTCACTGTCAAAATAACTCACATCAATTCTGTTTCTAGCTGCTACTCTTTCCGATCACAAAAAAGGATTCCTCTATTTTTAAGAACCACATGCCATATCTGAATACTAAATAAGAACTATGTGCCACTTATACATTAGTAATATTTAAATAGCAGGAAAAAAATGAGCTACTCATACTCTACATTATGAGTTTACTCATAAACACCTATTCTCTGTTTATTATCAGCATTCATTTTAAACAAACATTAGATGGAATGCCTTACCCTAAACAGGAAACCAGGAAAGAAGGAAAGAAAGAAGGAAACAGAATTAACTCATTACTTTATAATAAACCCTAAAACAAAGAGGGTCTAATTTTGCTCTAATGTTGAAATTTATTGTGGCAAAATGTGGCAACATCCATTTCGAAGTGCTTTCTGGATTTTATATATTCTTATTTTTACACCTGTGACAGGAGCACAGCAACTTTGGGGACAGAAGGTAATAAAGCCCTAAGCCTGCTCATTAGCACAGAATTGTTACAGTTTTGGATCTAGGTGTGGGACTGGACATGACGTTTTTCTAGCTTCTCTCAGCTTCCCTCCTCTTCTTGCGTGTTGTTGATAAGGAATGAAATGGGTGCCTGCAGAAGGGCACAGCAGAAGAAAGAGTGAGAATCTCTAAGGAAAGATGCCTGAAAAAAGTTTCAAACCATCTCCAAAGC
Source organism: Chaetura pelagica (assembly GCF_000747805.2). NCBI lineage: Eukaryota > Metazoa > Chordata > Aves > Apodiformes > Apodidae > Chaetura > Chaetura pelagica. The sequence continues at coordinate 12,233,460 of NW_009952974.1, read as the reverse complement.
TCAGTTGCCAGCAGCTGGCTGAGCAAAATCACTGAGGAGCTGATGCACCTTCAACCTCAGGCCCTCCCAGGCTTCAGGCAGCTCCTTGCAAATGCTGACTAAGCATCTTAAGATTTTGAATTTGAGAAGTCTCTGAATGATAGGTGCCTACCACCACTCATTCAAATAACTGAGGGTCTCTATTTCAAGAGAGATAGAAGTAGGATGTTGAGCTTCTCTCTGGCTTTGAATCCTCCTCAGGATCATCTAAGCCTTCACTTTATTAGGAAAAAGGTACATTGCAAAAATACTGAAATCTGGTGTAGAAACAGCATTGAAGCTGCTATGGCAGGTACACAGAGAAAATTACTCTCAGAAAAGAATTAAACTCCACTTTAAATATACCATTTTTTTTTTGCTCTCAGACCCTTATTAGAAGTTTATTTTAGAACCTCTGATCTGATGGTTAGGAACTTCCAGTGCATACTCAGGCTGCATTAGTACCCACCTGCTGCTAGCAGCACTGTCCTTTAACAGTTTATTCACCCTGAATTCTGGTCTTACGTATTTATAGACAGTAACCATATTCCCTATCAGCCTTCACATCAACAGATCAACCAAGATATGCTCTTTTAGTCATTCTGTATAAAAGAGACACTCCATCTCCCTTACCATGGCAGTCCTTCTCTGCACCCATACCAGTTTGATTTCATCTCTTCTAAATGTGGGGAAGCAGAACCACGTATCTTGCATCCCACGCAAGGACTTGCCACAGACTTAGTAGACCAAACAAACTGGTTTTAATACATGGTTGCAATAAAATTTAAACCTCCTACCATCTCATCTCCAGCAGCTAAAAATTACAACAGCTTAATCTGTGATGGAATTTTGACATATACCAACTGGGATGTGTTAATATATATTCTCTGCTATACTGCATGACACCAGGGAGAAAGAATCAACATCAATCTGCATTGACTTATGTCAAGCAAAAATAGGAATATAACACTACTGCTGGCCCACTTCCTTAATGCCCAATTATTTACAGAAACAACATGTTGGTCTGGTAACAGAATTTGCAATTCTCTCAGCAAAGTTGGTTCCATATCTATTCAGCAGGGAAAGAACAGCCATTGTATCACTGTTTGCCACTACAAAGCAGCATCTGTCCTTCCTAAGCCCCAGTGGTTTGCTTAAGTGTTACACACAAGTTATGCAAATGTATTATATGTATTTCTACAGGAAATTACTCAAGGCAATTATGATTGTAAAGTCAGAAAAATTATCATCTATAATTGAAAACATGCAAGTAACTTTTCATTAATAATGACTTCTCTACTGAAAAAATATATTAAAAATGTATTAAAAGGGAAAATAGCTAACTTGTGAAAAAATTAATAAAGCAGTATTTTGTAAATAAGGTGTTGCTCAGGAAATAAATATTAAAATGCAGACTTAAATATACGTCTAGTTCATTCTTTGTAACAAGCCTACCTCAATTTCAAGCAAATACAAGCAGGTAAAAAGAAATGTATGTTCTTATAACCACAGATAAGGTATCAGGGTGCTCATTTATGCAAGTTAAAATGTCAATTAGACTGACAGGCAGGAAGAATTCTGCAGGTTAAACGATCAATAGGATTATTGTTTGGGGGACATCTAAAACCTGAAACAACTACACACACACAAAAAAAATTCACAGAATTTTAAAGCTATAGTCAGTGTCCCATCACAGAAAGGGCATCGAGTTGCTTGTGCTGAGGCCCCAAGATAGCATATAGTAAACAGCAACTCTTCACAGAAGGTGAGAGTCTGTGAGTTCAAGTGTTGCACATGATACATCTGGATGTTTACAGCTTGTGCAACCATTCAACAACCATCAGAAAACGTTGAAGAAACAAAATACATACTATCTTCTCACTGTGCTTATGGAGAAAACAAGAGAGTAAAATTAAATGCCCTGAACAAAACTGCAAAAATAATTATGGACCTGTCTTTTTTACAGCTAGAAATCACAATAGCTGTATAGCAGAGCTGGCACATCTAAGGCTTTCCACAAGGAAGAACACAGGAATTTACTGGTTGTCTATCTTATCAGTGACAGCCCATTCCTCCCATGCAGCACTGCCATGACATGGAAAAGTTAAGGGAATATGCTGCAAGTTTTCCTGCTCAGAGCTTGCCATTCATTTTAACTTCAGTCACAAAATTATCCTAGGGATAGCACAATTTATGCTACCAAGCAATCTTTAACAATTATTCCTTATACCAGTCGATAATTGGGCTAACTATACCACACAAAAAAACCCCTAGTTTCCCAAGCTAACACATTTTTCCTACAACCCTACTAGCAAAATTTTAGACAAGACCTGGCTTTTGTGAATAGAAGACCAAATAATCAATAATGTTTAGGGAAAATAAGTCAGTAGGAACACTTTAGCTCCAGGTATCTAGTTTACATTTCAAGGCTCTCTCTGCAAGAAAAACAGCAGGGGAAAAACAAGAAAAATTCTCTGCAAGAAAACCAGGGATCTTCCTTTCAAAGTAAAAGATAGAATGGGATTTGAAATACAGAGGTCCCTAAAAAAAAAACAACCCCAGAGATCCCTAAAATCAGGGCAATCTACTAGCTGCAAACTGCAAAAGCCACAACATGAGCTACATAAGCAGCAAGGATCAACTACAGATAAAATATAAGAGATTATATGCTGTGCCGGGGCTACAGAACTTGCCAAACACTACGGCACTGAAAATCACTGGAAACAACAGAACAAACAGAAAGCACAAGTCTACATTTTATCCTTCTAAAGATCTAACAAATAGCTTCGTGCTATCCCTTAAAACAACAGTGTTACAATTAAGTTCAATTTCTCTTTTCTCAAAATGGCTCTACACATCTGCTTGCATTCTAGTGGCAGTGTTGTGAGATGTCCTCCTCCACTTCCCACATCAGATCCTGTCACAGGTTGAAGATGAAATAAAGAATGACAGTTACAAACTGTCTTACTGCATGGCAGCATACATTGTGTTTTATCTCTTGGTTTTTCCTTAAAGAATCTTTGGCATGCTGAATCTATCATTAAATGCATATTTAATAATCAAGAGAGCTTAAGTTAGCTTTATTGTTTCAAACCCAGATACATAAAATAGCTTCCTTAATTGAAAATGGTGCAACTGCCCAACAGACAGATAAGGTCTAGGGCCTCACAAAGAGAGGAGAACTTTGTAGAGTAGGGATGACGGTTGGACTCAGTGACCCCAAGGGTTTTTTCCAACCTAAATAGTTCTATGAAAGACATGTTAAAACTTCAGAAAGCCTATGTTGTAAAGGCCATTGTAAGACACATTTTTACATCACACTTAAAAAAAGCATTAGAGATGGTCAAAACCCAACTTGGGTGAAAAGAATAGGGAAATTTTGTTTTGGCAAATGACAGGTAAAAAGGTAACTTTCATACATTGAATGTGGGACAGGTTTCTTACCCAGAGATCAATACCATGAGCTGTGAGCTACATAGCATAACTTCCTCCACCTGCAACTAAGTTTGGAATAAGTAAATCTAGGCATGCTAGGTACACTGTTTCTTTTCAGTGGGACATTCTTTCCACATTTTGCTTTGTTTCTTAACAAGCCTAGATTTGATTATAACAACTCATGATACTTAGTGCATTTCTTTTCACTTTTCTGTGCAGAAAACCTTTCAGAAAGTTTCTGGTTCCTAGCAGCACTCTCTAGTTTCAATCAGTAAGACTTGTATAAAGCACTTCTCTCAAACAAATGTACTGCAAAATTTAATGAACTAGTAAAAAGCCAAGAGTGATGGAAAAATAAGACATGGTTGTTTAACATCACTGCATTTTGGAAATCAAAGCTACTCTGAGATCACAAATGAGTAATCATCAGGAGATCAAGAAGCATCAGGTTTGCTGAGTGGACACAGAAACAAGAGTTACTTGTTTCAGCCATGTCAAAGGGAGGAGCACAACATTAATAATCAAACTACTGAGATGCAATTTAATTTGGAAAACAGAGTGAAGTTGCTTAGTATACTTTCACTTGAGTATTTACAGAAATCCTGCATGGAAGGGGATCAGAAATTTATTTTTCTAGTCACTGAAATCAACTGTGCATATTCTGAATGTTTCAGCTTCTGCAAACACACTGTGTATTTATTATATTTCTGCTTTATGTCCTTGACCTTGATTAGCTGCTGCTAAGCTGTTAGCCAGGTAACAAAATGTAACATGCAGCAAAATGGTGAAGTTAGAGGTGAGTTTGGGGTCTCTCTTTCCTCCTCATACCTCTTGCAACATGGGCACAAAGAGATACTCCACAAACACCAGCACACATCTGCAACATGTGAAAATAAATACTTCATCATATTACAGAGTAACCAACAGTATTCATTGACAAGAGATCATTCAGAATTTATGTTTTTTTATGTATATAATGATGTACATACTTACAGAGGAGCAAATGAAGCAGAACAATAACCATGATAAGAGGTCATTATGAGGTAATGCCAATAAAAACCTTAATTTCTTTAATTTAAATGTAAGCAGGTGTGCCAAAGAACAATGGAATGCAGGTTACACCAGCTTATGCCGTGGTGAATTTTGTCCTAGGCCAACTAGGAATAACTGAGGAGAGGAATGAAAACAGGTGAGTAAGGGAGAAAAAGAACTGGAATTATATTCTTGTCAATACCTTACTTTTTAATATACTTTTTCACATTTCAGAGTGAATTTTCACAATTGATTCTGCAAACCTTTGCAATACCAGAACTGCAGTAATTTTCCACTGTTTTTCATCCAATGCACCTGGATGGCGGGCTGTATCTAGCACCACACACACTAATCAACATAAAACAAAAATACTTGTAAATTACATTCCTAGAGTGAAGGAGTAAACATCACTACAGTTAGGTCAGAGACCACTCACCTCTAGTTAATAGAAACAAAGCTATAAAGCAGGAAAATGGATTTATGCCAAGTTGGAGGCTGTATATGTGGGTTGCTGTCTATTTTTAAAAATTTTAATCACTAAAGGAGTGAAAGAAAGGAGTGCAATAGCTGTTATATATTTGGATATCAGTAAAATATTTTATATTAGGTCATCCTAAAAAACCTGAAAGCAGAATAAATTTGTTAGTAGCATGTGATGCACTTGGCTACAGAATGTTTCTGCAAAAGCAGCACCTATTCACATGCCATTTGGTATGGATACTTACAATGTGCAAAGTCAAAACATCAGAGAGCATACAATACTGACCAACAGCTCTCTGGAGGGGAGATGGAGAGAGTTTAGTTCCAAAACAAGTGACAGAACCACTCTTCTCTTGAAGACTTGAGGAGGAAGCCTGACAGTTTTTCACTTACACAACATGCTATGCTGTTACACTGCATTTTTATAACACATAAATATTTCACTGAGGGTTCTTCTGCAAGTGTCTTTGAAAAAGCAGGTTTTGGTCACAGCAACAGACAGATACTTAGAATGAGGAGCCTTTTGCCACAGGCAAATTCTACTGTCCATTATTGCAATGAAATTAGTGTAATTGGACAGGTTTGGCTGAAGAACATTGTGCCTCTCTGTGTACTGTTAACTGCACAGCATCTAACAAAGTAAGAATATCTTCCCCCCACTTCTGTTTTGCAGCAGTTTGTGATTAATGCCTAGTGCACAGATGAGCACTACTGTGGCAGTAGAGATGTCAAGATACAGGTCCTGCCACAGAAAGCAGAACATTCCACAGCACAAGTCCTGCTTACATTTTGAAAATTAAACTAGAAACATTAAGAGATTTTATTTTCTACAGAACTATCTATCAGAACTTCCATATATGTTTCTATTTCTTTTCATGCTCAGCAATCTGATTTTGGCAACAGTCACATGGGCATACCTCACAGCAAATTCTACTCACACAAAAGCCATAGAAAAATATTCATTTAAAAAGGACACATATGATATAAAGATAGTATTCATTATTATTTTAACAGTGTTCAAAGTTAAGAGTTGCTTTATCCTTCTGCAAAAAGCTCTTTGGCATATTAAATTAACAACTTTAATTTGCACATGTGGCAACAACATTATCAGATAATAAAGAATTGCATATGTAGACTGAAATAAAGAAAAAAGTTTTATCAGTAAAGGTACTCTTAAAAGGAAAAAATCAACAGAAATGTTACTTGGCAAAGACAGAAGAAACACGTTAGAGCTATGTACTAGCTGGGCATCAGGATGAATAAATAGTCAATCACAGCCAATAATGTATTTCTTTCTAGACATTTTTACATATACATACTACGATAAAGGGTGAGGTTTGCCACTGTTCACCCCCAGGGCACTAGGTCGATACAAAGTACCTCTCCATCTCCCCACAATAGCTATTTGCAACAGAAAAGCATCACAAGGGTTGGGGTTTTTTTTGAGTCCACTCTTTTCTCTCACATTAAAAAGCATTAAGCTCATACTACTAGTATTCATTATTTTACTATATAAGTAGAGAAAATTTAACTTATGTTCTGCTTCTGGATATCACAACTGTTCACTACATTTTATCCAATATAGATTAACTCAATTATTATCCAAAGACACTGCCTGATTAATGGATAACAGGATAGGTAATTCACCTACCATTCTGCAATGATACTTGGATTAACAGTACGGATGCCCATGTAAAATCAATCCCTTCAAGAAGTCCTCTAGTAGTAAAATCTGTATTGCTACCACTGCTAGGGCTTGAAGCATTTCCAGGATTTCCTGTGCCTCACACCTTCACATAGAATACAAAGCTGACAACAAGGAAAGCTGACACAGAAGTCTGTCTCTTATAATAAAATGATGCAAAGCACATTCTGTATATGAGATCAGATGGAAGTAACACGCTATAAGGCAACTCCATATGGCAGATGTATGTAAATAGATCAGAGACAGCCTGCAAAGATGAGAGTTTTGATATGAACTTCTGTTGTAACCTTAAAGTATATAATCTTTCAACTATAACACAGCTATTATATGCTCAGATTGAAGTGTAGCTCTTCTTTTATAAACCATTATGTAAAATGGGTATCTGCTCAGTGATAAAATCTGCTATTCCATCAGTGTATTCAGATGCTCAGTTGTCTGCACTCTTACTACAATTTACCTCTTTAGCTCTGCACAGCAAATAGATTAAGAAGTACTAAGAAATACTAAGAGATTGTATAATTCTCACCATCAGTGCAAGAATCATTTCCTAACTGCTTGGTGATCCCTGGTTATCTAATAGGATCTAAATATGACAGACAAACCTAAGGAGAAATACCCAATGACCTCTTAACCAGAGAGTAACAGAACTGGCATTAAATGCTAACAGGAACAAAAGTGACAAATGTAGGCAGAGAATATTCATATAAACATATTTGTAAATCTGTGGAGGAGATGCATACCAGAAAACTGCCTGAGAAATGACGGCAGAAAGAAAAAAAGGCCTTTGAAAAATGTTCCATGCTTCTAGAGAGGATAAAAGCTTGAAGGGTATTGATGAAAGAAGCAAGAAAATATGCCTGTATTGAGCTTTTAATCTTTCCTTAATTGTATTGACAGTCTCCAGCATTATCCCCACAGAGAATTAAGCATAAAAGCCTAAGTAACTCAAACAAGTTCCCTTATAACTCAGCCCTTTCCTAACAGCATTATTTCTTTGAAGGACTCAGCTTCTCAAAGACCAGGTCATACAAAAATAATATTGTAATGTACATTTTTATTATGCTAAAACAAAACTATGATATTGTCCCTGTTTCCACTAACTCAAGAACACCTGGATGGAGTTTTGTGGAAATTAACAGAATAAAGTTTGTCTATTTTGGAAAATGAAGTGGTTAATATTCCAAGAAGATTATCTGCATTGATAGTTAGAAAAAAATTGAGAGAGGTCAAATGCAAAATTAAATAGAAATTACTCAGGAAACTGTCAGAGGTTTAAATGTAAGCAAGCTGAAGTATATCAATAAGTACTAAATGCAGGATGGTGAGGTTTAATTTTAAATGCTTATTTTTTATCACCTTAAACAAGTGTTACACAAGCCTGGCTTAGAGATAAGGCATCAAGAAGGACAAAAGTGTTTTATTAATGTAATTTAAAATGAACAAAAGTGAAGTTCAGTCAGAAGATATTAATGTGTAAACATTTATTTGTGAGTGTCAAAATTTAACTTTTTTCTTTTCACTTCTTCATCCAAGATTTAACTAAAAAGCTATTTTAAGCAGAGTTCAGATGATATATACACTAATGGCCTTATCTAATGAGGCATGAGATAAAGGATAAAGAAATTGAGCCTTAAGCATCACAACAGACTGATGGTATGAATCCACAAATTCTGATAAACCACTGATTTTAACAACAATCTGCAACATAAATACTAGATGAAAACACAAGTCTGTGACCATCCACTTCATTACAGAGTATAAAAATACAGGGAGCACATGCCTTAGAAGGTCACTGTGTCCTACTATGTGTTGTTCTTGAGTATTTGTGGCAGAACCAACTATTCAACATACGAAAAAAATATATATATATTAACAGGTTGTTCCATAAATCCTCTTTAGATACAAACACTTCAGAGGGCCTGCTGGCAAGCATTGATTCAAGAGCAAGCATATGAATTATTTGGGTTTTTTTAAATCTTTTTCTCTTCTTGATATCAGAAACTCGCCATAATCATCACAGATAACAGGCTGGGCCCTGTAATTCTTATTCTCTGCCACAGGAGAGATATTCCATATTTAGTTCTTCATCTTTTATATTTTCATATTTAAGTTATATCACTGGATAGAAAGTGTTACAGAAGGAAAGAGGTGAAAGAGGATTTAAACCTACTGCAAACAGCCTGTGCTGCATACTATACAAGGAGAAAGAAGAAATTACTAATTACCTGGGTTGAAATCCCACAATGCTCATTGAGTTCAGTAAGGTAGGGCTTCAACGTGGATTAAAAAAGGGGAAGAACCAGTCTAAGAGAAAGTGCAAACACTGAAGCATACAGCTCTGATTATGACCTGAAAAGACACGTATCAGGACCATACTATTCTTAGGCAAGCAAAGGGCACTCTCTTTTTGAGGCCATTTATTAATTCATATACCTAATAAATTCATAATGTCTGAGGTTCAGCTTGTTTTAAGTCTTAAGGTGTTGAATGCTCATTCAAGCAAGTGCTTCCTTAAGGAAGGAGGAATTTACATTCTGCTAAGTGGGACTCATAGATTTCCTTTTTCTTTCTAAATGAAAGTGAACACTTTTACAATACTTTTACAACATGTTTTATAAACTAAACAAGACTGTCAGAATAAAAATAATAAAATAAAATATAATACAATAGCCTTGCTTTTGATTTGTGTTAGTCTGCATAAGATCTCCCACTGCTACAGATCTTAGAGTCAAAGATCTCTAACTTTTTTTTTCTGCCAGCAGGTTTCAGCTAATGGATTTTTAAAATGTCAATATTAAAACATATCCATTGATCTAACAAATGGTATCACATTATTTGCCTAACCCATTATACAGTACAAGCAGAAAGCACCCATTCAAAAGCAGCATGCAAGCATGCATTCTATAGAAACGCCTTGGAGAAACAAAACCATGCCCATTGCTGTAAAGCAACAAAAACTCATTGCTCAAAGGAATCTTCTAAGGGCTTACTATTTTCCCCAAGAACCTGGAGGAACCAATAAAAATAGATTAACCTTTTGTATAAGGAAGAAAAAGCACAAGTCATCTGCAAAGAAACCAAGATTGCAATGGTAACAGTGACCAGAAATCAGAAAGTGTCAATCTCCAATACAACTTCATCCATGTGTGACCCCACGGTTGAGTTAGGGAACAGACAGTATGTGTCAAACCCAAAAGTTTAGAAGTGTAAGCAAAGCCTCATGCAGTTAATCACTGGTATCCATTCTAAGGCAGGAGAGGACACTGCTAACCATATGAATTTAATGTAATAATATCTATACACAATGCATATTAGATATAGTAGAATACACACACACACACACATCTACAATGAGAAAATTCTGCATTATGCATTTTGTCTCTCTGTGACAGATGAGAGCGAGACACATATTTGATAGTTAAAATGTGCGTTGGGGAAAAAAGCCAGAAACTATTTTACAAGCCTCAAATCTTATGATTCTTCCAAAACACATTTTTAGCTAATAAAAATGAACTAATGAAAGACCAGAAGTTTCTTCCCTGAAATAAGATTCATAGGCTCCCAGTTGCATTTTGCAATATATGATTTTGCCATTTAGCACATCATGCTTAGAGATACCACAGTTAATAATACAATTTGCTGAGGATGAAAAGCACTTTCTTTGCTAATAAAAAAGCTGGTTATAGAAAGTGCAAGTTTGGCAGTAAAGCTTCAAAGAAAAATAGCAGCCTCAAAAACATCTGAAGACTAAGTGCATACATCCCAGTTTGTCAGATGTTCTGTATTTTAAATATTTTTAGGAATTAATCAAAATAATTTATTTCCTTGAAAATGGTATGAATTCATATTTTTCAACATTACCTGTAACCATGATAAAATATGAAAAAAACAATACAGGCATTACTTAACAGGAAGACTGACATACTTGCTGGATGTTTCCATTTCTTCTTATGCGAAGAAGGAACCTCAAGTAAGTCAAGCTTTCTGCAATACAATTTAAGATTCTTTGAAGTGCTAATAAATATATAAACATTTACAAGGGCTATAAATCGAAATGATAACGTGTATTTTTGCACCGTGTCTGGTATAATATGATTCAACTGAGGCTTCAAGCTGGTGGGCATTAGTAGAGTGATACAGAATTGCACCTACAAGAAATGACATGCTAGTATGGTTTAAGTAAAACCAGGTCTACCAAGCCTTATTCCACCTCTGCATGGTGATCGGTGACACAGTCACAAAATATTTCTATTTAAATAGATTCAGAATACGCTGGGAGGCTGAGATGCAAACTATTTGTAGGGATGACATACAAGTAACATGCACCAGTAAAGTCTGTTGCAGAGAGACACATAAGGAAGCATTAGGCCTTTCCAATCAGCTTGGTTTTTTTCTATCTTTTCAGTCCCTTAAGGGATGACTGAAGTGCCAGTGTCTGACACCTTAAACCAACAATAACAACAAAGGAAAAGTAACTCTGAGTTAAAATTAACTGGATCCCTTGTTCTTCTGCAGAAATTGCGCTTAATTTACAATACTGAATAACATACATAATGGCATAGCAAATTACCTGAAATAAAAGTGGATAATTATTGATTATGCCATTATGTAGAAAAGTAAACACCACAGCAAGACTATCACAAAGATAGACTACACCTGTCCTTGTGTGGTGTAGACTTGTGTACTTCCATCAGTACACATCACACCAAGAGAAAAGCTGTGTTACTGAAGTGAAAAACCTAGATTAATTCCTAGCTATGCTTCTCCACTGCCAATGGCCAGGAAGGTTACCTTAGGAGATAAACTGCCGTAAACAGTGTTCATAGAATCTGCACCCATTTTTAAAAACATGAAGTTATTAATATATCTGAATGAAAGCAGCAGTCACTGTGTTGCTATGCTGATACAAGCCTGGCTACTGAGGACAGAATGCCATTCCATGCTCCTTTAAATCTGTTCTACCAGACACAACACCACTCATTAATATTAAAAATGTCTGACAAAGCAAAAACAAGAGAAAAAAATTCTAAAAGCATATTACAAGGATGTTCAAAACCAGTATTAAGCAGCACTAAAGGCCAGACTTCACTTCCACTTAGCTTCATGTGTATCAGAGCAATTGTACTGTATTCACTTGAAACATGCTCAATCCACACCAGCAAAACTGGGACTACATTCTGGCACTTCTTCTTGGTATAATAACCATTTTGGAACTTTTCCCTGCTACTCAGTCGCATGCTTTAACAGTATTAACACAGAAGGTATGAAGGTGGGATGTTAGCTACCTTCAAAGCTTTGCTCACATCTTACCAATTCCGTGTTTACTGTCATAGTCTAAAGCTGGGAAGGGGAGGAGGACTTTTTATATTCCTCCTCCTTCCATGTTGTTATTCTATGAAAAAAATCTGCCTGCCTATCACCACCTCATTTTTCTGTGTCTCTCACACTAGCTCTGTTTCTTTGCATGCAAATTTGAATTGGTCACCAGCTAGAGATCTGCAGACAGTATAAGGCAATACATTTCACACACTTGGGTCCTTTCACTTCTTCCTTCTATGCTGTATTCTGTATCTGGTAACATGGAATAATTCTTCCTTATTCTGACAAGATGGCTATTTGAGAGGCTGGTGAACACAGAATTCCACATACATTGCAAATGCAGACTACTACAATTTGATCACTTCTACATTTCTCAAATAAAACCCCACTGGAGAGATATATCATCAAGGTAGAGTGAGAGCAGTCAATGGAGAGTGTGACATGAAGCAGGTAAAGACAGCTGAGTGTTCCATGACCACCTTTTTATACTTCTGTAGGTCTCCAAGCACTTCAGTATTTTAAATCACATGATCATCCATCCTGCAAAGCTAAATATTCTGTATTTTATTAACTATAGTTTTATACCTCTTCTCTGTTCACCTATGGGACATCAGTAAATCAGATCAAAGAATTCTGCAGTTGATTACTGGGCAATAAACTGGCAGAGTAGTATATCATAAATCAAGCTGATAGTTTAGGGGCTGGACATGAATCTGATTTTTTTATTCCCCCCTCAGAATATTTAATTTCTCAGATCAAATTTAATACCTCACTTAAATGAACCAGAAAGAACTTCTGGTATGGAATACTCTTTGGTGAAAAGGTGTATTAGAAAGTATTGACATTTACATGAGATTCCTAATACTCCTTAAACACGTTGAAGTATCCAGGAGTCTATTAGAGAAAAGAAGCAAGAACATTCTTAAGTAACAATGTAATATATATTTTCCAGCAGCCTCGAGGAAGGAAAGGGCTGCCTCTCTGAAAGCCTGCCTACTGCATAACACTGCAAAACACGTATATGAGATTCAGTAACATACTTTGATAAATAATGTACTTAAAAGCATACCCAAATGGATAAAACAAAAATCTTTAACTGTTCATTTTCATTAATGTATTTTTACAGTGCCTTCATAATTCATGCTGCCATAATCTTGACACATAAAATAAGGCCTATGATTATATTATACTTTAAAAATAAGTAATATGATTAGATGTACTTTAAAAGGACAAACTGATACTGCACACAAATGCACTAAGAGCTGTGGTCTCAGTTCTGATGAATGTCACTGAACTGTGCTTACAACATGAAGTCAGCATGCCATTTCATATCTGCATTTCCTATACAGCATTCCATTGAAACTGTACACAAAATTTCTGCTGTTCTGACAGAGGATCAGTTTTCAAACTAGCTCATTAAAGACTAACACAGTGTTCAGAAAACAAAGATAGTAAGAAAGCTGCTTCTCCCCAAGCTACCATTTCAGGGCAGTGAAGACTACTGAGGGCTACTGAATTATCATCAGATTGACTAAAGCAGAAAGTAAGCTATACTACTGTTTATCAGACTACAAGAAGTGTAAGTCTGCTGAATATTAATTAAAAATAATCAAAATACTCATTCTGACCTTATAGGAGCCAAAACTCCCTCCCTCCAAAGTTACTGCATACCGAAGTAACAGCTGTTCTTCATTTACTCAAGATCAAATGTTTCTCAAGACATGTTCAGTAACTTTTAACATAACCTTGTTGCACACAAAAGGAAATTGGTTATTTGTATGTTATCCAAGGAAGGCTGAGTAATTCACTGTGGTAGGAAAGACCTCTAAAAATAAGTCACCTCTCAGCAGATTCACTCCCTTCCTGTCTGGGTTTGAATCAGTTTGCAACTGCATGAAAGTACAACCTACAGAGAATTTCTGTATTCATAACACTGCTCAAATACATTCATTTCACTCCTACTCTGTTTAAAAGAATCCAACTATTAGGGGTGGAGCAAGTCAGTGACCCAACAGGATGTGCATGACCACAGCTCCTCATGTGTAGCTTTCCGCTTTCATGTTTATTTTTGGATATATTTTGCTTTGTGCCACGAAATAGTTTTTTGGGCAAGGTAGCTAGCATCACACTAACTCACTGATGCTAAAGAGGGAAAGCAAGCTCTTATCAACACAAAGAGTACTCCTGCCTACAGATTCATAGAGCATCCTGGAAGTCTACAGTGATCTAACAGTGATTAATAACTTTTTTCACATTTGTTAGTGCTTTTCAGAGATTAAGGCCAGGGACACTCAGTGCACAAAGGCACGTCACCTGCGATTCCCATGACCTCCTAGAGCTTCTTCATCAGGGAATACTGCTCAGCTGTGTGAGAACCTATCAGAGATTTCATCATCTCCAATCTGCTATAGAAGACACTGAGAGAAAAGTCTCTGAGGATGAGTAAGCTTAGAAGCTCTGTCAACAGAAGTTCCTGAACAGGGCAGCCATTAGAGGATACAGAGGATACATTTGAGATCCAGAACAGGATAGGCCATTTTCACTGGTAATTGTTATCAGGACAATATAATTTGTTTTGACTAGCATTTCCTGACTGTTAAAAGTGGACGTCATAGACAATCTTTCTGTATTTAAAGGGTTGATTGAATATGTGGTTCTGTATATTACAGAGGCATTTTATTATTAATTTTACCTCAGACTAATCCGGAAAGCTCAATTTCATGGCATGATTTTCATTCACTAAGAGCACAGGAATAGCCTTCTTGAAAGAAACTACACCAAAATACATTAAAAGTTCACTGAAAGCAAAGTAGCACCACAAAGCTAAACTGCGGTATGTGACTGACACCTGCAGCATCTGTGACAAGCTCTACTGCACAATTTCATTAAATCAGCAATACACCAGAAGTGTGCTAGGTCTCCCTAGGACAGCTCCCAAAGCTTCCAACTCACACAACCTTTTCCAAAAGCATCCATCACCAGAAAACTCATCAAAAAACAGCAAAATTGCTAGGAACACCATTGTATTAGTGATTAAAGAGCAAATTACACTGTTGTAAAGCAACTAAATATGTTTTAAGGTTAAAAATTGTTAACAAGGGAACTTAACTTCCACTTCTCCAATACTTCTGGTAAGAAACCAACAATCTCTGAATGCGTAGCAGGCAAGTCATATAACTAGCAGAAATTATTCTACTCACACCAATTAAAAGTAATTTTTTTAAAAATAAGAGTTACTTGAGAAACCTAAAACTGGATTTATTCTCCTCCATCACGAGCTTGTAAAGCAATACCTACATGAAAAATTTCTGATAGCTGGCAAGTGTATCATGTTAAAACAGATGAGACCACTGATACATTTAATCATTTAATAGCTGGGTCCAAAAGTATAATGCAACTCCTGTAGAGAAAATGCATGAACTGCAGAAAAATACTGAGTTGTGAATTTCTGTGAATTTCTATGAATTTGCTATGAGACTTAATAAGCATTTTATTTTAGCTGCAGACATTGCCAAAAAAATAGTATGATTTACGGCTATGCAATTCAAAGAATGAAATCTGATACTGTCAGAACATCAAATGGCAAGCATGTTTCATACACACATTGGTCTTTCATGCCTTGACCAGGCTGCACCACTAAATATGCTCATGGCAACATATTTGCAAACACGAAATACTAGTGCTGTTTCCTCAGTCAGTGTAGCCAGTTGTGGTTTTGATTTTCTTTCTAATACCCTTACTTTGTTACTGCTTTAGGACAATTATTTGGAGTATAATACTGCTCCTTCTGAGGAATAGAAAGCAAAAAAAAACCCCATCTCTCTGCACTGATGAGAGGCACTGAACTAAAATGCTACAACCAGCACACATTTCTTAAATATAGTTCACTTTCCTAGATCTGCAACTTTAGGACACTGTCATGCCATCTGACAGCTCTACATAACACCTAAATTTGTACACTCACCTTCAAAAACAAACTAGTAGATAGATTGGGAATAGTGTAGGCCAGACCAACAGGATATCTTCTAATTCCTAAAACAACTGTATAATGCTTACAAAAATACAAACTGAAATTCAGTAACTTCGCACAGTAACATGTTAATGAAGTCTTCTCAGCATCAATACCAAAGAACACAAAGATTATAAAATGAAGACAGTACGTTCTTCACAAAGGAAAGTTTTATGGAATTCACATGCAACCAGTAACTTAATTTTTAAGTGATCCTGATCCATCTGCAAATTCTATACCCCTTGCAGCTGGTGACAAAACAGAAGAATAATTTAAGATATCACGGTACAATAAGGATAGATTCTCCTCATACATGCTGGCAATAAAAGCAAGTTTAAGGCTACAGAAGTAACACCTGCAGTACACAAAAAAATTCCACCAGAAATTTCACCTAACTTATTCTATTAGAAGGAGCCAACAAGAGAAATACAGGAGTATGTATCATGCAGAACATAAAGCCCTAAAAAGAAGTGAAAATACTTCTCTTTTTTACCAAGTAATTTAAAATTATTATTTTGCTTATGGTATAAATGTGGTTATATTTCATTACATACACTTAACAGGTTACTGTTCTCTGCGTAAACTGCAAATAAATGTGAATTACCTCCCAAAGTGCTTTAAAGTCCTTCTGCTCAATTCGAAGGAGTTCACTATATTCTCTGGTAACAATGGTAGCATGGCGAGGAGTGTTATCTAGAATGGACTCTCCAAAAGCAGTTCCCATTCCCAGAGTGCATATTGTCACAGCATCCTTTGAAACAAAAACAAAAGGACACACATTAAATGGATGTTTTAAAAGTCTTTATGTCACATATGCTAATATCACTGCCGTAAGATTCTTCAGCAATTTTCTTTAAAATTAAAGTGCCAAAAAAAAAAAAAAATCAATATGCTGATTAACAACACAGGAATCCTCAATGGGGAAGCAAGCAGGACTTTTGTTTTCTATGACCATCAATTGCACTAGACCACCTTTCTATCTGCAAAGCAGAGACCACAAAAGTCACCTTCACCTTTGGTAGAAACCTATGACCTCTGTTCATCCATGTCGAAAGACTGTTGTAATGATGAGATCCTTCAGAAATGTCAGCATTGATCAGAAGATAACTAGCATCAGAAATACAGTCTTGGAACATAAATTTCTGCCCTATACAGGCTACCCTAATCAAAAAGATAATCTGACTGGCTGCATTTTCTCAGTAAACATTAACCTTCAATTAGAATATCCTCTTGTATTTATAATGCATTTCTCTATTCTACAAGGTTTGTGTGCAAAACAATTGTACAGTTTAATCAGCACTTGGTCTTTCTGTTGGAAATGCCAGTAAATCTCTCAATTGTTAATAGATGCCTACTGATTAAATACCAGACCAAAAAAACCCAATTATTTTCACATAAGTCAGGGATTTCAAGAACTGTCAAAACTCTAAAACAACCTGGAAGAGAGTATCCAGGATGGTCCCAAACATGCAGTAATGTTCACTTCAAAAGAGCCTATGTGAGCATATGCCATTCATGTGATGGAAAGATGTCTGAATTACCCCCCCCTTGGCCAGAAACTACTCTGTAATAGTTTCAATATAAATCATAAGCTACTGCAGTGAAAAAATTACAGTACTCAAAATTAAATAACTTGCTGAATCAAGATCTTAAGATACATGTTCTATTTTTGGGCTTACAAGTTGCTATGTTCCCAAGCACAAACTCAAAGCTGAACATTTATGTATGTCTCTTTCTAAGTTGGGCCTTAATTGATAGTATTTTGAGTAATTAAAAAAAATAGCATCAGCATTAAAAATTTAAACTGATACAAACTGCACTTTATTAAGGAAATTATATATGCACACAAATATACATAAGCATATAAAACTTGCTAATTTTACTTAACACAATATTAGAAATACAGTTTAATTCTAAAACATAGGATTCATAAAATGCCTACAATAATGAAACAAAAATACAAAAAATACAATACAAAACAATACAAAACAACAAAAAACAATACAAAAAAGGGACATTTTGCCATCCCATCCACTACATCCTTGTGGCTGATAATCCAAGAGATGCATGAACACATTTCAGCATCCCTTTTTGTGTTTAAAATTGCATTGTTTTCCTTTCATACATCTAATAAAGGGTCATAGGCAAATGTTATTAGGATCAAGTTGCATTAAGAAGACAAATGCCCATAGTAGTCCAATTCTCTGAACCATAGCAAATTTTTTTCACAGTTACTATAATCTAAAATTTTGTATTCAGGAAAATAAATTATGTCTTAGAAAAGATCTAGGAAGAGCCATCAGAAAAATGTTCAAGGAAGGCAAATATGAGCACTGTTTAAAAGAGAGAATATTTGGAATGAGCACCTAGGCACCTAAAGAGAAGTCTCTACAAGCAGCCTATAATACAGACTATAACATTGTGGGGTGTTAAGAGGCTGGAATGGTCCTATCTATGTTCATTAAAGTCCAGGCTTCTATCAAGTGAAAGTTCTGTCAGTTTCTTTTCCCCAGTCATCATTGCTGTCCATAGAGATGCAGTTCCACAGCCAGCTAGGGAGCAAGCCTACCTGTCTTCTTCAAGACTTCAGAGTCCCTTTTTTTTTCTATCCTATGTTTATACATCTCCAGCCTTCTTGGTAATCAGGTGTGTGTCTCCTATTACACCTGTTAACTTTAAACTCAAGAATCTCCTGTTGTTCATTGTAGACTTCAGGAGGATTGCTGGCAGCTCAAAACTCAGTTTGCTGTTCCCCTTTGCAATCGCAGAAGCAGCAGGGGGTTCTAGCTGCTGCTACTCTGCAAAAATTCACACAGCTATTTAAAAGGCAGTACTGAAGACTTAAATATTTGATTGTTTCCATTACTAACTATCCTCTGAACACACTATAAAATAGTAGTGTTCAAATCAGAGTATTCAGTTGTGTACTGTTTGACTGACTCTGGCTGGCAGGTAAGACACCTGCGGTGAAAGAGTTGCTAAACCCCTCCCCTGCCCCCCATAATCTAAAACATTACTGAATTTGTAAGAACATTCTATGGAATGGATGAGAATCAGAAAGAAGGCTCTGCCTTATTCACTCCCCCACCATCACAGGGCACATCCCTGCATGCACCTCACTGACTTGTGACAATTTATATTTTCCAACCTGGCAACCAGAATTTTTGTACTGTGTGTAAACAAGATCACGGTGTCTGAAAGAGAAATGAAGATAGAGAAAAAAAAACCTGTGGGTGCTAGATTGAAAGGGATTGGTCACTTTTATTTGACATTTAATTAAATAAATATTTTGAGTTTATAAGGGAGTTGATATACTTAGTCCATGTTTAATTTGAGATCTGCAAAAGCTGGCATTTTGAAAAGTTTGCTTACTAGGTAGTACAACCTCGACACTGTGGAACTCTGCATGTGCCAACAAACTCAGCTTCTCAGCTGTCTACACTGGTCCAGCCAATCTCTGTGTTACAATGGGTAGAGCAGTTCTCACACTCAAACTAAGTAATTTATAGCTACCTTGGGCATATTTACACTACACAATGGAACAAACGTACGTAGCGACTCTACATCGGTTATCTCCAAAATACATAATGGCTGTTTACATGCAAGAAGCAGCACTGCAAGAACTGTTCTGTTTAAATCCCTTTACTTGTTTCTACTTCATCTTCTTGCATACCCCCTTTGTCCTCAATTTCCAGCAGTCAGGAAATTCTTCCCTTTGTTACATGGACATTTGAGTGTCTTTCTTCCACCATCCTTCTTCCCAGCAACACCAATAATTTATTTGGCTTTTGATCCCAGCCCTCTGCACCTTGATACAACTGATGCTGCTGTTCCACCCAAGCACCCACAGCTCCTCCTTTACAGCTTTTCTGAAAAAGGCTGTTTGTAAAGTCTATGCTCTGTGTTCAGTTTGGTATGTTTTTTAAATCTGATCAGCTTAAAAAAAACACACACCAAAACACAGGCAAGATAACTCAGCAATAGTTGCCAACAGCTATGATACAGTTGGCAGACTACAGGAAAAAATGCAGATCAAATTGCTATTTTGTCTTTTGTCTTTCTTCTCTTAATTCTTTCCTGTTTTATCAGATAGGAATAAAAACAATTTCATTAAAAGGCTCTGAATCTAATTCAGAAAAACACAATGCTGCAGAATCTGGTGAAGATGTCACACTGATGCTTTTGTCACACTGCATTTATTCCCAGCTTTATTCTGAGACATTACCAACAGTCATCCCTCAGAACCTTGTCATTTTAAAAATAAAGCTCAAAAATTAAACATACAGAAGGCAGCAGTATTTTTAAGACAACAGCAAACTAGGAATATCTCTAAGAGGAAGTTAAATTACTTTATATCTCAGTTGTAGCATTGTGTAGGCAATAGTGCAAAATAAAAGCTAAATTCAGAACCTGTTCATAACTGCATGGAAAGAACTCTTTCTGATAGATTCTAAACAGGCTGCATCTTCTGTTTATTTTGAAGGAGACTTACAAAAACTGTATGACTTTTATGTACAATATTTATCAGGGTATTTGTTAGCAACAAGATGAAGCAAGACCAAACCAGTTAATTTACATTTACCTCTGCAATTACCAGCAGCAGGTAGCATATTTTACAAAAAAAAATCCTTGGTCTCTTCTTGGTTTTTGAATAGCCAGAAAATTCATAAATAACTTGTATGCAAAGCAGACCAGCCACCACTCACGATATACTAGATGGGTAATCCTGTCAGGATGCTGGATTGTAAATTGTATTGTCCTATTTCAACAGCAAATAAAATTGCTTATCATGACCAGCAGCAGGTAGCATATTTTACAACCTCAGTGGAACAGAACTAACAGTAACAGAGAAATCTTCTCCAGTCAAACTCTTTATAAAAGGCATATTGTAAATAGTTTAATGTGATTTTCAAACTAATTTAGTGTGAAACAGTGCCTGTACTGTTTGTTAGGTATCCCAACACTGCCCTCCTGTGGCACAATACAGCTTTGCAAGCAATCAAAGGATTATTCCAAACCATTACGAAAGTGAGGCTTTATCCATGAGGTCCTAAATATGTGTTTTTCTTTATTAAAGCATTTATATCTGCACACGGAAAGCTTCATCTTAGCAAAACAGCAAATAGGTAATTTTAGTATTTCTGTTTCTATTAATTCTCAACTTGGACCTAATCAATATTGCTAATATTTTCTGTGAGAAATCAGTGAAAAGTACTGGGCCTTATCAAAAGTATAGTGCCATCTTTCAACAAACACCAGAAAAAAAATCCTGATTCCTTTAGACCTGCACAGAAAAGAGTAGTCCTAATAGCCCAGTAATGTTCCAGATTGTGACAATATCAGTGACAGCCAGGCCATGCTGTAAATTGTTCAAATTGGGCTAATTATTCTCTCAGTCTCTACTTAATATCGTGAAGATGTTGCTAAAAAATAACGATATAAAAGAAGTTCCTTTTGTATCTGTTATTTTACTGTAGGAAGTAGGAAGTACCCAGTGCTCACACTGCCCTGACTTGCATTCTGCCCCAGTTTCACTGGGGATGCAGTGCTCAACAAAGTAAAAAAAGCAATTTCTGTCAGTTTTCTATGACCAAGAAAGCTGTCCCAGTCGGTCAAACTTTGGACAAAGAATCACCTCCCCAATATTCAAAGTGGCAAAAAGGGTAGCGTTATACTTCAGGTCCTGGGTAGCTATACCATGCATGTGAAGGCACAATGAGTCACATGTCAGAGGTACAACCCCATGTTGAGCCACATGATGGGACAATCCCAGATCTCAAACACGGATGCAGGGAATGGGGCATGATGCCTGAGCTCACAGCATGAATTGTCAGCATGACATTAGATGACATGGGTGGGAGACTTTCTCCAGGAGAAAGATTTCATGCTTTTTTTTGGTATTTATCCTAAATTCCCAATTTTGTAAATCCAGGAGTGCCAAGTAACTGAGAAATCACTTGCAATTTGGGGAGAATTTTACTTGTTCTTTTATTTCTTAACACTGAATAGGTAGGTCTAACATGGCAGCAGTTCCAATACTCCACTATTACCATAATACTTTTCCACTCTTGCACTGGAGTCTGCTGTTATCAGACTGTGCTGTTTGTGCATTTGGTTTGAACTTTCTGATCAAGGACCGAGTTAATATATTTCCAGGGAATGAATTAACAAAACTCTTTGGTCTTTAGCTTAACTTCATACAGCACTACTAGAAAAGACAGAGGAGTCTTGTTTCCTATTAAAATGTAGACTGCTTTTCAGAGCATTACATTTCAATTTTCCTGAAATCCATGGCATGATTTGCCTCCATTGACAAAGGACAACTAAGACTAAAGGAGGGTCAGAGAAACATGTTTGTGACAAGACAAACTACCTGCACAATATGTGTTGCTGTTATCTACTCCAGTATAACTCATATTCTTTCTCTGCATGGGTTGGTTTCAATAAAAAAATATCTATTTTTACCTGATGGTTGCTTGTATCAGAAACCTTCACATCCAGTGATCCTGTCAGGACAGCATACCAGTTTGTCCCAATATCACCCTGACGGAACACTGAAAAAATGAAACCTTGTGAATAAGAGCAATCTCTTGAAGTTTAGAAACATTAGCATTTTCCCTCATATCACTGTACTACTGCAATCCCTGCTGGCACTATAGAATTTGTCACATCAGACTACTTACTATACTATTTCAAATGACACTGGAAAGCACGTATTTTAGCAAACAGGTAGATACACTACAGAAACAATGAAAACACAGTTGCTTCTTCCCAGCTTGCTTCTTTCACCGCTAACTTAGTTAATAAACAAAACAAACAAAACCCAAGATTTTGTTAATAACATCCCTTTGAAAAGCAGAAACTTGCAATGCAGACACAGCTCCAACTGACTTCAGTATGAGCTCTGGCTGAGAAACAATTAGAGGACTTTTATGTTCAGACATCCTGTGTGATTACAGAGCAGCAGATTTGCTATTACTCTAAGCAAACCCAAGTGCTGTGTGCCTAAAGAATGCCACATTTACCTAAGGGGTACATAAGACTACCAAACACCACAGATCTCCATCAGCTACTCTCCTGGTCCAGCTCTGGGAACTTACACGTTCCCATCACAGGACTACTATTTATTTCCATCTCAGCTTCATGGAACAAGAACAGCTGTCACCTTCATCTGGCACACAGACTGCCAGAGCAGGCACAGAGCTACTGCACGCCACAGCAGTATGCAACTCTGCCAATCTGTCATGTGTTATCTAGAGTGACTGCAAACCACATGCTACAAGGGATGTGCCTCGGTGATATTCTTCTGCCCCTGACATCACAAAGCACCTATAAAACAGATCAACACATTTAGAGAGGAAGAATGAGGCTTAAGTGCAATTACTTGCTTCTAGTATTTCAACAGCACAGTGGCAAGGGTCCTAAGTTCAATAATGTGTGCCTTGTTACTATAGATGCAATATGCTGTATTTGCAGAGAATGCAGTACTTTAGTCCTGCCTTCCCCCATAACTAAGTCTGTAAACATTTTTATGGCCATTCCACTGATTGTACCTTCTCATCAATCTTCCAGAGACAATCCCAGCCTAATCCACAATTTTATCTACATAAAATAAATCATCATATGAAACTTTCTTACATGTGATTCCTTTTTCCAGGTTTTCATAATACCCACAGAGACATATCTGCTGGAGAAGGCTTGGATGAAATTTCTCAAAAGCTTTCACTTCTTTCAGTCGTGTGAATATTATGTCTACATCTTCACTGGAACGTTCCAAAGGTCTGTAAGGAAACAAAGGACAAAATTCTCAAGGGCAGAGAAACATGCTCACCTGAACACACCAAGCTTACGAATATTTTCATTAAATGTCACACTATACTGTAAAACAATTAAAATGCATTTCACAGGTACATATGGAAAACCTTTCAAAACATCCTAACAACTGTCCATTATCAACTTGAGCATGATTATTATCATTCCAACACATGAAGTGTCCAGAAACCCAAGTTAACTCCAAAGTCCTGCTGCAGGAACTACTGTAAAAGTATATATGATGATACAGTCCTTATCCTAAGGAGCTCTGAATTATATATAGCTTTAAGTTTGTAAGGGAATACAAATAAACAGATGTCCAAACATACAAGACGTCTGTGGAACTGGTGCTCAAAATAAAAGTTCTCTATCTCGCTAAAAGACATTTTTAGATACAAGCAGTAACTCTTATATCTACATCTCACTTTTGCATTTTACTTCTTGCAAGCAAGAAAGACAAATTTATATCCTCTTTCATGCAGTTCCTTTCTTTTAATATTAGACAAAATAAAATACATAAGCAAGAATCTTAACTCTTCATTGCTAAGGGTACAGAGTTGTACTACAAATATTTAAAATATTTAAAATCTATGACAGTAACACCTTTAAAAAAAACAAGAGTTCAAGAAAAATAAAATTTTTGAACAATGACAAAGTAGCATGTGAATCAGTAGCCTAGCAGGTTCAGAAAACTACAACATATTTATGAAAATAAAGTGAATTAGCTCCATAACATACATTTCAAATGTTATTATTGAGCATTATGAATCAGCAAGTTAAGCCAACCACTAATTAACAGCATTAGAAAGAATCTTTCATAGCAGACTAAATGCCTACCGCTATGCACAGAAACACAGAACGTTCCTATGAGGTTTTTCTCTTGCAAGCAAGAAAGACAAATTTATATCCTCTTTCATGCAGTTCCTTTCTTTTAATATTAGACAAAATAAAATACATAAGCAAGAATCTTAACTCTTCATTGCTAAGGGTACAGAGTTGTACTACAAATATTTAAAATATTTAAAATCTATGACAGTAACACCTTTAAAAAAAACAAGAGTTCAAGAAAAATAAAATTTTTGAACAATGACAAAGTAGCATGTGAATCAGTAGCCTAGCAGGTTCAGAAAACTACAACATATTTATGAAAATAAAGTGAATTAGCTCCATAACATACATTTCAAATGTTATTATTGAGCATTATGAATCAGCAAGTTAAGCCAACCACTAATTAACAGCATTAGAAAGAATCTTTCATAGCAGACTAAATGCCTACCGCTATGCACAGAAACACAGAACGTTCCTATGAGGTCATGCTGGTTCAGATGCAGAAGTCATTTATGTATAAAGGGGTCCCAGAAAGATAGACAACTATGACCACAAGACTTACCACTCACTCAAATGCTGCTAGTTAATTTTACTGACAAAAATGTTCTCTTAACCAGTGGATGAGCTTCTAAATGAACACACGTCAGGTAGCTTACAATGAACCAAGACTAAGTTCAGAAATACATGTCTTTACCATCTTATTGCTACACCCACAGTGTAAGTACTCCTTCACAAGAAGGTGAGAACAGGGCTCATTTCCATGGATGTGACAAGGAGTGTCTTGTGCAGGCAGATGAACTGCAGCAAAAGCTCTGTCTTCTGACAAAACTGCTTCAAGATCCCAGTAAAGTGAAGGACAAGCATTCTCACAGGTAGCTGAGCCTGTGAAATTTTCATCACGCACAGCAGCAAGAAACCAAACTCAGTATTTATTGGGAAAGACTAATTAAAGTTGTGTGCTCCTAATGGGTTACTGTAGAAAGCAGCTGAGCTACAGCTTTTTGTATTAGGAGTAGTTACTTCCACCTGGAGTACATGAAGTGGGCATTTGAAGGACAAGCAGACATGCTCTAAACAAAAAGAGGAATCCAAACTTCTAAGTAATATGTACCTTCTCTTCCAGCTGTGTTGTTTGTTTGTTTTTTTTGTTTTGTTTTTTTTAAAAAAAAAAAAAAGAAGCCGCAGCCAACACAAAAACATGCAAGGAATTTGTGTCTCTCAAACGAGGCACACAGACACTTACTTTAAGATTTAGCTGTCTAGGTAAGATCGTGAATAACCATAAAAATTTACTAGGATCCAATTTTCTGACAACAAAATGCCTTTGGCTTTGAACACGTCATCTGGGAAATAGTCTCAATTTTCAGAACAAAGCGATTAACTAACACCTGGTGTTAGCTGAGGTGGCCATTAGTTCTTACTAGGACATGGAATTTCACCTGTGTAAAAATTCCAGATAGCAGTGTAACAGTAATAGCACTCCAACTAATTTCTAATAAGTGCTTACTATATATATAACTATGAAACTGATTTCAAAGGGATAATTTTACATAGTGAGAGAGTATAATGAGTAACAAAATACTACGGCATCAATCAACCACTTTCCCAATGGCTGCAAAACTCAGGGAAAGTTCAATTTCTATAAAAGTATCTTAATTTAAACTGTTGTCATAATCATTAAATTAACATTAGTGAAGATATTTATTATGCCAAATTCTGTTTTCTATTACCTAAGCTGCCTAGCATGGAACATCAGCACAGAGCAACATATATTTACTTCCTCATTTCAGTTATCTTACTAAATTGTTGTAAACTTGGGTTTTCTGAATTGGAATAATATTAAAACAGCTAACATTATAATATATTCCTTAGAACATAAATGACTGAACCTATTAATTAGAAAAGTACTACTAATGGCAGATGGAGAATTATTCAAGCTTTAATGTCACTGGAGTCACACTGACAGGAGGCCATGGTATTAATCCAGAAGGGAACCATCCCCTACCAGGGAGATGGGCTGCAAATGTCCTTCTGTGCTGTGACATTGATGCTGGTATGCACCAGAAGTGCATCACTGCTGCTGATGCAGTTGTAACTTAGTATCTGTGAGCATAAGAAATTTAAAAATGCATTTCGCTGAGACTTCAACTACCACTGGAATTTCTACTAAAGCTTCTGTCCTTTTTCTGAAAGCTCAATGTATGGAATAGGACTATGGATGAATCTTGAAGAGTGGACAACTCTCTTGAATCAATTACAATTATTCAGTTCTCAATAGGTTGGCAGAGGTATCAGCTAGAGTAAGGCAAGGCCATCCTTCTTGTAGAAAATCTATGACACTGTCCAGTGAAGCACTCATTGCCTAGGCTGCCGCACCCAATTTAAAATTCATTTTAGGTAAAACAATCTGTGGAAATGTTACATTTGCCTTCATCTTTTTTGCTTAAAAAAACCCCAAACAGCTACTAACTCCTTTATCCCAAGTTTTTAGCATCTTTGTAGGGCAGCTGTTGCTGTATCTAATGTGACTCTTCAGAGCATAGCAAGTCTAATCTAGCAGTAAATTTTTCACGCAAGATGTCACCTCTGTTCTGCCTCTTCAATGCAACATCACAGCAGTCATATACAAGCAACAGCATCAATGATAGTTATACATCTCTAGTCAATTATGTCAATAAGGCTTCCTCAAAGGATATTTTACCCCTGATTTATTTCGTTGTGCAAATTTCAAGCATGTATTTTATAGAGATACAATTGTCTTGACAATGTCTGCCTGAATATCTGTAAAAGGGGATTATCAAAAAATTTGCCCAAAGTGTATCTTCAGAAGGCTGTTTCATATTTTTAAGGTCAAACTCTTCAAGTTCAAATTCCAAATACAGACAGAGGATAACTGCCACGACTCTTAACATATATAGCTTGGGCTAATATTTCTGTTCATGTGCACCATATATAGCTTTATTAAATAAACTGTTTTGATGGTGTTAAGATTAAATACTTGAACATTTATATATACTACGAAAGACTTGTTAACCTAGAAGAAAGGAAGATATGACAATTTTTTGGTGTTTTTTTACCAGGTTTATCTAACTATAACTTATTACTTTCTCTTGTGCTATATTATGTCCTTTTTTCTTTTTTTTAAGTTTTTTCCTCATAATTCATTTCTTTACATAACCTGCTCTACAAGTTATGCATCTTCCCAATAGATCAATTTTTAGATCAGTATAATCAGTGGAATGTCAAAAAATCTATTTACTAAGCAATGACATTCATAAAGTTTTTCCTCAAGTTAAAAATACACTACCTGAACAATACAGCTATAATAGGAAATGAAACATATAAACTATTTTTTCACTTTCATATGCTTTTTAAAAAGACAAAATACTTCAAGAGAAAAAATCAAATTGCAAGGAAATTTTCACCTTTCATTTAGGGAAATTTTTATGTATGTTGCATGCTCTGCAACCAAGGTGTGACTAAATATTACTGAATAAGCCCTCCAACTTTCATAAACATTAACTGTAGCTCAGTTAACAGGACAGTTAAAATTCCATTTGACAAAAGTAGATCTGGATGAAATTCCATTAGTCAGCACCGTAGCTTCATAATAGACATTAAAAGCACTTAAATATGAAGACAGACTCTGAGATACATTGCAAATTAGATCTGTAATTGAACAGTATGCATAAGTGACAATACCCTTTGATTCAAACTGGCAACTGCCATCCACCAATACACTATGCTAAATGAACCTTTACCTATTTAGGATCTGCATTGCTACAGCTAATGCAAATTTAAAAATTACAGCAACTATTAAATAACTTCTACATATTGACATTGATATAGATTTTAACAACTACTGCATTCAAAGATGAAGTAGAAAGTGAGTTCAGGATCCATTCATTGAGGATACTGATAAAGCAGAAGGAGCATTGTGATTACACCAAATATAGTGCAGAAAATACAACAGAACAAAGGTAGTATAAGAATTATGACCTTGCTAAATGCAGCAGATGTTAAGATGCAGACAAAAACACTTCTCTTTGAAAAACATCTGGTGCCTACCTGACATTTAGGGCATTATTTCATTTAGCTGGTTTCTTGGTTTCTATTCCTTTGCTGGAGTATGAGGTTTTGTTATAAAAGACATTTAATTAGCTAAGAATACAGGATTTTAGAGATCAAATCCTAACAACATGCCAGAAATAACTAAGACAATGACAGTTCAGACAAGTTTCCAATTTCATCTGCTAAAATAGAAAACCTACAGAGGCACAAATACCACACCAGTCATACACCCACTTCACAAGATTGTCGACTAACTTTAAATATTTCATGTCCTAATAGGCATATTGACATACTAGTTCACTCTGGCAAGGCCATGACAATGTTTATACATATGAATGCTAGGGAAATCTCTTCTTCCTCTTCATAACTGTAGAACAAGTTGTAACTTACTGCAGCCACATGTAACAAATGAAAGCTGATACTTGAAATACCTGAGTCTGTAAGTAGAGAATACAATAGCTTAGCTTGAAGTTAAATACAATTCTTGCTCTCACTACGAGTTATTTTGAATTAATACAATCAATAATGTGTACAGAACTACAAGCTTTATGGCAAGCTATATCGACAGTTATTTTGATCTCTCTGACATGATATGGAAAGAAAAAGAGCTTTTATACTATTCATCAAAGACTGCACCTTTGCACTGAACTAGAAAATCAGCTGCATGATGCAGAAGGACAAATTCATTATTATTCATCACTCTCAAAAGACTGCACCTTTGCACGAGTGTAAGAAAGCACTTAGTCTATGTCTCTGTCTCAGAGCTTCCACACTCTGGTGCCTGCTGCTGCTGCTGCTGTATCCCCAAGCAAACTTGACCCAAGGATACACCCACCAGCTTAGGCACATACTACACACAGAAAACACATAGGCCAACTACATGGAAAAGGTTATTTCTATGGTTTTGCTACAAATAAAAAGGATAAAAATGTAAAATATATAGAAGACAGCATAGGTAACACATAAAAATATAATTTAAAAGTAAATAAAATAGCATCGTAAAGCAATTCTAAAGTGTTTACAATATTGCCTGATAACAAATCTATACCCCATTATCTTGACATAATTACAGGTTATAGAAAGTAACAAGCATTTTCCATATTTCTTTTACAAAATTATTTCAGAGTATCACTCTTTCATTCTAGCCTATCTGTATAGTCACAACAGACCTGTTGACTACTAAGCACATAAAAATAACTTACATCTCAAATATATGTTACAATGAACTAAAAAAGAAATCCTGATTCAAATACGTTGCTATTACATAGCGTTAGTCTGAACTTGCACTCTAATCCACAGGAGTTTGGTTTAAGATACAGATCTGAGATACTATCCTTAATGTGTTATTTTGGGTTTTTTTAGAGGTAAATTATGCGAGTCAAATGTTTAAAAAGAAAGCTCAATATTTACAATATGACCTTGAAACAACCAATCTTGTTTAAAATATTTATAAATAGCTTAGCAAAGACCATAACGTTCTTAGCACAAAAGGCTGGCAAAGTTATATACTTTGCTCTGTGATCTGCTCCTCCAGTCTGCTTAAGGCACTGAAGGTTACACACAATACAGATTAAAACACAAGATGCCACAGGCAGGTCTGAAATCCTGGGACTCTAACTGTTGTGAACACTGTGCATAATTAAAAAGTTTGTATTTAAATCCAACCAAGATGCTTGTCTGAATTCATAACTTATCAGTTTTAGAGAAGTTACAGTTATGTAAAAAATACTTTGACTACCATTCAGTAAAGATGTCAACATGGAAATTTCCTGGTTAGATAGCCTTGTTGTGAAATTAAGCACAAGAGTGGAGAAAATACTTTTCCTAAGCTAATTATACACACTTGCATTAATCAGCACCCATCTCTTAATTATGTGCAGATTAACATAGGCTCACCACCTAGGAAATCAGTGGTGAGGTGACCATTAACTTCAAAGATAAAAAGACTGGTTTCCTTAACACAAAAATTATATGTCTCCATGTACAACCAGCATGTCCACTAGCTCCCAGCTGATCACTTCTCTCTCCTGCAAAAACTGTATCCTTGATAGAGCACAGTGTTCTGACCTTTTCTGTTCCTGCTTTTCCCTACCTTTGCACTTGTGAGTTTATCTATAAATAATGTCCAGTCTATTTGATGTTTAAGCGCTGATCTTTGGTTTTTGTGGTTAGTAAGCACACATGGAAGCTACATGGTCAAAGTACTGGTGGCTGTAGCCCGCAGCACTCTACTATATGTCTATATAATATACTATATATATACACACAATGTATATATACTATATACATATACACTACAAAATATGTATATATACACTATATACATATATACTACAAAATATGTATCTATACTATATGTATGCTACATAACATTTTCTCCTGAAACACATTAACAGTTCTTCATTTTTATATGTGCTGTCATTTTAGATGTTAGTAGTTCTAGATTGATATTTATATTGGGAAAAAAACATTAAGAACATACATACAAAATACATATTTTCTGAACATTATACATTTTGTTTAATATTTTTTTAATTAGGTTGGATAATCCTTATTAAATACTACTTTGCTGAGGCTCATACACAATTCTAAAGCATGCTAGTTTTAAAACTGTCTTGCTCCTAAAAATATAATGATATTAATTAAAACATATTAATACTATATTATCTAATAAAAACATGGTATCCTACAGAGAACCAAGTCATTGAATTATCCTGTATTTACAGAATGCACACCTAGATCTGAAAATCCTGTAAGATTTTTTAAAAGGCGTAAAATGCATTGAAACTACATAATAAGTAAAATGAGTGTACTGATAGAACTGATACAGAAAGTAAACACACTCTAGAAATACAAGTATCAACTAATTAAAGACGTTATCTAATAGTACTTATATGCCTATAGTACTTTTCCAACATAGCTTTATTTTTCAAATAGAATCAAAATGTGTTTCCTATGATCACAAAGGAAAGCATGGCAGAGACCAGGAACAAAAACTACAAACTCTCATGTCCTGGGTTTGTCCTGCATCCATATTGCCTTCTGGAAAAAGAAGGATAATAGTACACAATCTTTCAAAGCGTCTGATTATTTCCACTACTAGCTCACTCCCAGCAACAAAACAGGAAGGAACTTCATCTTATCAGCTCCAATGAAATTCCTATTATAAAAACGGTCAGCATATTCATTTTCATATAAACATATTAGCAGAAATATTTCTAAATTAAATGCCTCACGTTTCCTAAAAACATTTTTTGCTCCACAAGGGTCACTAAGCACAAACACCTGACTTTTAATTTACTATGTAGATCTCACAATATATTGCACTTAAGGATCCCAAGAAATTACAGAATCAGCTATTTAAAAGTACTGTAGCTCATGCTCTGCTTCTTCAGATCAGCACAATATCTGTTTACAGAGCAGAGTCAGGCCCTCTGCTTCAATTCAGTTTTTATACGGCTGCATTACTAACACCAGTTCTGTTTGTATTCACATTGAGAGTGCTTTCAGCATTTAAACACACTACTTAACCTCTAAGAGGTTTGTCTTCTTTTAAGTCACATGTTACAGAGGAGGATCAGTGTTTGTGGCAGCTGCCTAGACCAAAAGTTTCTTTAGCTTCTTACAGTTTGCTGCCTGGACTGTTAAGAAAACCCAGAGGTGCAGCACTACAGCATTAGGAGGTTACCTGGAAACGGTCGGAATTTTCAGAAGAACAAGGCTCCTCTTGTGTGCATGAAGGGCTCTCCACACAGCACAGCCCCAAACAGCATCAACCACCAAAAGCTGGGTGACCATGCTCAGTAAACTGCTACATGCCATGGAAGTGAGTTCTCTTAAATTGCTTTCTACTGTATATTTCTGGTCTAACTTTTGTTAACTGTTTTCCTAGACCACAGGAGACACGGTGAGCATTCAGGAGTAGAATTATTTAACTTCTGAACTAAAGCAGCAAGTGTTGAAGGTGGGAACACAGCAAGGGAGGCTGAAACCGCCCGCCACGCAACTGGGCAGCGCGACGCACAATTCCTGCT
>NW_009952974.1:12133049-12199165 GCF_000747805.2 Chaetura pelagica | reverse complement strand
CGCCCAGGCCCGGCGGCCGAGCGGGGAGCGCGGGGTCCTGCGGCCGCGCCTCCCGCAGGGCCGCGTCCGCCTCGGGCCCTGGCGGGGCTGTCACCGCCTGGGCCGCCCGGGGGAGCCGCCCCGCAGGTAGCGGCCCGGGGAGGGCGGGAAGGAGTTGCTCCCCTCCAGGAAGGCGTTGTCCTCCTCCCCGGCTTCCGTGAGCTCCTCACTTGAGCCCGGCTTGCTGGTCCCTGCCCTTGCCTCACCAGAGGGGTTCTTGGCTGTCTTGAGGCGCTGAGGTGAGGGGGCGGATGTACAAGCTTTTTACTTAAAATAAGCGTCTCAGGAGTCATTTAGCAGCTCTCCAGAGCGCCGTGCCTGTCCCCTCAGTAGTAAACACGAGTAGCTGAGTGGAAGGAAGGTGCAGTCTACATTTCAGGAGTTTTTCTGAGGCCTTCATTCAGCCTCCTGGCTACCTTGTCATCGTCAGTGAAGCTGTGTCCTAAAGACTCTGGTTTACTGTAGGTGAAAAATGAGCTTGGCAGCACAGCCTGTGAATAGGATTTAAAAACTGGAAGGAACGCAACAAGCAGCATGAGAAGGGTGAGTCCAGCGTACAGTGAAAACCACCCATACCCTTCTGCTGTGATAGTGCGGCCTGCAAGGTGCAGGTTTTGTAAGGGTGTTAGTGCTTACATGGTGTAAAACTTGAGGAGCCGAGGAAGGAATGCAGAGCAGCCAGTCTCTCTGTTTTGCTAAGTTATATGTGAAATATTGTCTAGAAAATATTAGAACCTAGATCATATCTTCCCAGGTAATCTGTGTGTAGCCATAAACTTCAGCTTACAGTAACACAACCTGCCTTTAGTAGCATGGGAGAAGGTAGGAGGCTGCAGAAATCTCCACAAGATGCTGGGGTTATATGTAGTTGTTAGCAAATTTAAAATCAAGCCGTTCCTTCCTTCTGGCTTGTAACTCCTCTCTGCTTTACAGTGTGGACACAAATGATTAATTCAGATGCCAATCATCTGGTAGTGCCTTTTACAGTTCTCCATGGGCTGTCTTCTCTGTCCTCTCTTCTAATATCTTTCACTGTACCAAGTGTCATTCTCTTACATGCACGCACTACTTCACATTTCACATCTCCTTTTTAATGGTCCCATTGCTGCCACCTTCTTCAGTACCTCAACACAAATAAATGTTAACATCAGGATACTGAACAGTATGATGAAAAATATAAGGCGCTATGTCTTAAAATTCCTTTTGCTAAAAGGATACAGCTAATAAATTGGCATAGCAGAGGAGAACAACAAAAAGCCAGATCTTCCCTTTTGCCTTAAAAAAATTAAAGTGCATGCCAGAGGAAGAGAAGAGGCTGCCAATCAGTGACATTAAAGCTGCAGCTCTTCCTTTGCTATAGTCTGTTGGGAAAAAAAAATATAAATTCTTGCATCTAAGCAATCAATCTGCTTGAAGAAAATCAGTGTTGTTCATTCCTCAATATGTGAGTGTTTGGGAACAAATAGAACAAGAACTTCAAATGTAAGAAACTAAATTCTCAAATTAATTATTTATAACATAGTATGTACATTACAGATTAATCAATAGAGCTCACTAATTTTGTATTTCCCTTATAAAACATTCATCACATTATTCCACATAATTACAGTTTTCCTTCCAGAGCAATCACACAAGACAGCCCGTACTGCCCTTTCTCCCCTCAACCCGTTTTAAAATGCAGTAGATGCTTTTTCCTCTTAACTGGCATCAGGCATGAGAAAGAGCCCTGAAATTACTCCTAGCTGAAAGGCCTTTATTTTTTCCTAGGGGCTGTTTCACTGGCACAAACAGCATTACATACCAGTACCAGCAGTTTTGTACATAGCAACAGCATAGCTAAGTCAGCAAAACCACAGTGCCACAACTGTTCAGTGTTTACTCAAGCCACCTCTGTCAAGTCCTCTCCCATCCGAATAATGTTTAATAACCCAACCACTAGAGGACGGGCTAGGCCTCCATAAAAGGTTGCAAGCAGAGCTATTTCCTTGGTAGGCAGATGGCTAGGAGAAAATTGGATGAGCTTGAAAAGGCAAGATCTTTGGAAAGCTCTCCTGAGATGTAACTTGCAAAAACGTTTGTTGGTGCTCATGAACCTACCCTTGACCAAACAACCTTCCTGCCCTGAGACAGCCTTCTGCAGTTAACAGTGCTTTTGATTGAAAGGAATGCAGTGCTTGTAGGCATGAGGGGGGTGTTGCTGAAGCATCTGGCTGTAAGCAGACACTGCTCAGAGACCTTTTTGTGAAGTAACCATTAAACAAGAGTTTAACAATTTGTGGATTGTACAAGTTGGGTGTGCCCAGTATAGACTAGTGATAGGACAAGAGAAAATGGGGTCATGTTGCAACAGGGGAGGCTCAGATTGAGTATTAGGAAAAATTTCTTCACTGAAAGAGTGGTGAGGCATTGGAACAGGCTGCCCAGGTGGAGGCACAGCAGTCCTCTGGAGGTGTTCGAAAAACAGATAGACGTGGTGCTTCAGGGGATGGCTTAGTGGTCACTGGGTGTAGAGCTGATGGTTGGACTTGATGATTTTGAAGGTCTTTTCCAACTGTAATGATTCTGTGATAAAAGTACCTCAGTTAGAGCAAACCAGCCAAAATATACTCTGGCAGTTGGATTATGAGTAATCACATAGCTTTCTTATTGAGAGATGAGTGAAACTTCTCAAAGAAACCTAGAAAGCAGGCAATAAGTATTTCTTTGGTTCAGCTATCAGCCTGTGGCAACCAAAGGGTCTCCAAACTAGCCAGAATTGTCAGGAGCTCCTGACTACTGCAAATCAAAATCCTGGACCCCAGATCAGTGCACGTTTCCCTGGGATAAAAGGTGTCAAATAAGCAGTATGTATCTCACATGACAAGTAAAATAAAATGCAGATTATCCTGTGACTTAAGAATTCAGATCACAACAAGCCCATGAAACATGTCATTTGAGAGTACTGGCCTTATGATAATGGGGTCAAGTGTCCAGTCACCTGTGAGTAAGAGCATATGCCAGAAGGAAAATGCTGAAGCACACTACATTAGTATAAGGAACACAGCTCCTCTTGGTGCCTCATAGTCCCCATTCTTCATTACTTTCCTAAGCTTAGCACTTGTATGAAAAAGAGATGACCCAAAAGATATTTGAGACACAGGATTGTTAATGGACTAAAAGGCACTTATGTTCAATGTCACTTATATCTACTGATATCACCTTAGAAAACAAAGGATTGTGCATCATAAAAATTACTAGTGGTGCAAAGATACCTTTATTAGAAACACATCCTTCTTCAACATTTGCGGAACTCCACAGTAATGTTTCATTTTTAGTTTCTCCCTGTTGAATAGAAAGCTAGCAGGTCTTTTCATGATCTTTCTTAGGCTTGATTACACAGCCAAAAATTTTGGATGGCATCTGCTTTCAAAGGAGATTGTTGTTGGGAAATTGAGATCTGCCAGCTGAGGTGTGTGAAAGACCAACTGGCCTTTTAACTTTCTACAGTTTACAAAGGAGTGACAGGGCCATGCAGAAGCCCTTAAGCCACATAAAACCAGAAATCAGTCAGCCTTCAAGTTATCCTGTGACTGTAAGACTAAGAGTCAGAAAGTGTTGCATCCAAACTGTTGTTTGCACTATGGGACATAATGCAGATAATGTTGAATTTCCTACCTTGACTATTTCTTTGCCTTTTCTTGTCAATACAAATACTTCTTTCTTCATGTTTTTACTCAAATATGGCCAAAGAACTCTTGCTAAAATCTTCCAGAAAAAGGTAAGTTCCCCTCAAACAGGAACTTGCTATGAAAAACTTGAACCAAATGATAGAGGTTAAAAAAAAATTACTAAATGTATTTATTAAGGTGTGCATTACACAGTAATAGGGTACAAAAGAGGGCTGCTGTGGAAACCTCTTTATACTGCACTTTACACTAAATCTATAACATTCCCATTGGCATCATAAAGCAATTTAATTTCAGAGCAAACTCACAGAAAACCCCAGAAGCTCAGTCCTCAGTTCTGGCTATCTGTGTTTGAGAGTACCTGGGGGTGACAGCTGGCTTCCAGCCACCAACATGTTCCCCTGATTCCTGTGTCTGTTGAAGTATTGCTCAGCCTCAGGACTCTTCTAATTCAGACTGACTGTACTGAATGTAATTGATAGTACAAGACACTGCCTACAATCCTTTGTCCCTAAAATACAACTGTGTTACAGGGTAAGATATGGCCAGCTCCAGCAGCTTTGAAACATTTGAGTTTTCCTTTCTCCAGAGGAGTATTGAGTTTGTCAGTTAAGCTGGTTTCCAGAATATTTTGCATTGCTATATGGAAGCAAAGTTAATTAGCATACGTCCAGAATTATCACGTAAATTCCAGAAGTCCTGGAAGTAAAATCAAGACTGACAGAATTATGATACATCTTTAAAATTCAGCAGTGCCACATGCAATTTAGTTAAGTTTGTAGGAAACAAAATTTATTATCATTTGTACATAACAAGCCTGGTCTAGTGGAAGGAGTCC
Source organism: Chaetura pelagica (assembly GCF_000747805.2). Taxonomy (NCBI): domain Eukaryota; kingdom Metazoa; phylum Chordata; class Aves; order Apodiformes; family Apodidae; genus Chaetura; species Chaetura pelagica. The sequence goes on along the minus strand of NW_009952974.1, from coordinate 12,194,623 downwards.
TTGCGCATGCAAGGGGGTTGGAACTAGATGATCTTCAAGGTCCCTTCCAACCCAAACCATTCTGTGATTCTATTACAGTGTCCTTCCTAATTAATGTAAAATAAAGGCCTTGTCCATATCACACTCAGGGCCAACACAAGGAGGATTGTATTAGTTTATACACCTTGAAATAAAATACTCTCAGATTCATAGCATTAATCCATGACACTTTCTCACTGATAAAATACGATGCAGCAATTACCTTTTGTATTGTTACTTGGCACAGGTTTAGCAGCATGTTGCACAGAAGTGCTATAAACATTTTTCTCTTCGATGACCAATATCAAAGCCTTTCTATGGTGTTGTATTTTGAACAGGTGGTCATTTGATTTGCACACCTGAAATCTGAGTCTATATCCTGAGATTAATTCCAAAAAGACTCAGAGAAAACACAGTAAAAAACCCCTTTGAATTATTAATGTTGGCAACATTAGGGGTATGCATAGGTTTCCTATTTTTACTTTAACTACTTTCTTTTGAATAGGGGTTTTCTCCATAGGATTTTTTCAAATTCTTCCTGTCTTAAAAAAAAAAAGATCATATTTTTAATCCACTTCCCCAGTTGTTTCAAGACTAACTAGCTGGGCTGGGAATGGAAGGCAAAATCTCAGAATCTTATTTCACAGGAAAAAGAAAGACTATTGCTATAAATAAATGAGTTATAACATGGTTGCAAGAGTATTGAAAAGATTAATTAGCTGATGAAGTATAGTTCTTTGAAGATGCAAATACTTTTGAAATATAGTTCTTTGGATATCTAAATGTTCTTTAATTTATTAGTGTTTAAATCTTCAGACACATTGACATACTAGGTTTAAACAGAACTTTGTATGCACAACTCAGGACAACATAAGGAATTTCAATATTATAAATATCAGGAATATACTTTGCAGTTGCCAAAGATACAAGGCAGGCTGGGACTCAGACTGTGCCATGTCCTTTTTCAATACAACATTGAGGAGGCAGAGAGAGTCAGCTCTCTCTGCTGGATACAGATGGATGTACCTCTGAGCAAGAACACTAGTTCGTGGCCTGCCTCTAAATTTGCTACAGCTGCTACTGAAGCTGTTATACTATAATAATTTGCTATTACAAAATAATTAGTTTTCATCATTTTACTGTGTGGGGTCTGAGGGAAGCCTTGGAATTCCTAGGACCAAGGGGCCCCATTAAACATCCTTGTGGTTGCTGTGTCTTCATAGATAAATAGAAAATTTGTAATGTGTTAGAACATGATCCTCCTTAAGTTCCTTATTTGCATAATAATTGATCTTTCCATACTAAATTCAATTAAGTTTAATTTTTAACATTACTTAATCACTGTAGGAAATCTAGTTTTCCTGAAGACAGTTCCCCATATCTCCTAGCAATTAGTTCCAGAAATAAATATATCTATTTATAATTATGTTCACAACTGTGTTTTTGTATTGATGCCTAGGTACTTGAAAACAAAGCTCTCATGTCAAGATTATTTTATTTATCTCTATTTTTTTATTATTCATGAGATGTGTGGCATAAAATCAGTTGACTGTGGTCCCGCTGAGCTCCTTGATAGTTCATGAAACAACCTCTCAGTAATAGAGACTTTTATTTGTGACTGCCACACCTGTCCTTAGAATTAAGAAGTTTTCAACTGGAAAAGGGACATGGTACTTAGATTCCTGGCAAATGAAATTCTTGTCCTGTGTTTCACAGATGATTTCAATAGTCTCTAGCTCCCAATGCCTGTGGTTTTTAAATAGAAGTGAGCAACCTTAGCTGTACGACTGATTCCTTGCTCGTAAAACATGACACATGACAACACATTTATATAGTAATTCATTATGCAGCTTCATACACATTCCATGCAGCTATTCTATTCATGACAATACAGTAAAAAAGTTAATTCTCTCTGCAAGGTGTGATTCACAGGATTACAGACAGTTTTTCTGAGAGCCTGCTGGGGGCACCAGCACACACACATAAAAAAACAAATAATGAAATTAGACACATGAAACAAAAAAGTCAAATTCAATAATTTATTTACATAGTAAAAATTACACACTACACCTCAGATTATATATAATGTTTATCATCTTCTTTTCAGAGCTTTGAAAATAAAACTCACAATCAATTTGCTTGTAGCCTTACACACAAATAATTCATACCAAATGGTTAAACAGTGAACTGAAAAGAACACAGGTAGCCCTATTAATGTATTCTGGCCAAGAAAAAAGGTGAACCAATTGGTAAATGGGGAAAGAAACTGCTGTGGCTATGGCTTGCATCCTGGCTGGCACAGACAGATGGCATTTGTTAGTTAAAAACAAGACTGTTAAGTTGCATGGGTCAGAAGTTCATTGACTCCAAATTTGTACAGGATCTGAACTTCTCATGGACCATACAGAAAAATCTCATTTAGAAAATTACATGCAGATAAAGAAAAAATGAAGTTATCACTAGGGAAGTAAGAGGAGACAAAGATCTCTTAGGCATTAAGCAGAAGTGGGGCTTCTAGGAGCAGCCAATAAATGCAGTGAGGGAAGCATCTCCTCACTGACTTAATGGCTTGTCAACTATCTGGTATTTGGAAGCATTCCTGAAAGAGGAAAGAGAAGTGACAAAATATTGCACAACTGCTGGCAGCATCTACTGTCCTCCCATAGCCAAGACTTGCTCCTGACAAGGCAAGGATTCATTCCATATTAACATTTTTTGACATTTTTATGTTTGTGTTCTTGTTCTATTTCTCTTCAGTCTAACCTGTTCCATTATTTAGTCACTTTTACAGTACTTATTATTTTTCTAACGTTGAAGTGAAATTTCGTACACTTCAATTTGTACCTGTTGTCTCTTGTTCTGTCTCTGGACACCCCTGAGAAGAGTCAAGAGCCTTATAAATGAACCTACTGGATACCTCAGAGGGCTAGGATGGAAAAGGATCTCTAGGGATGGTTCACTACAGGATTCCCTATGCTCCTTTTACTTCACAGCAGGAGGACTATGAGCTAGATCTTAGTACAGCCCAGCAATATTGCCCTCAGCCAACCTTCTTGACCTGCTTGCAGCCCTCACTGAATATTCAGAATATGCAACAGCCCTCATGTTATCCGTAGTCCCCAGGGATGGTTATGTGGCACAGCCCCCTATCAGGACTAAAATTGGTCAAGTTATGAGCCATGTGCTCATCAAAAAACAGTAAGCCATCCCTAGACATTTTTTAGAAGCATATGAATCCATTCTTCTCCCTTACCTCCTTAGTAGAGCCCTCAAGAGAAGTTCATAGAACAACGTAAATTTACTCTGCTTAGTAACTTAGACCCTCAAAATAGCAGTAGTTAGCCCACCTTTGCCAAAATTGATTCTAAACAATGTAATTAAAAGGTTTAATTAAAAGGGGAATTTTGTAATGTTTGTGCCTTTTACATAACCTAATAAATTTTCTAGGGTGAAATCAGTGTGGATAGGGATAAAAGTACCACTAATTTCTTTCTGTTGCAGTATGATCCCAGGAAAACATAAACAGGGGAAGTGCTGATTCACTGCTGTTGTTGATCTTTTTTAGGCTTACCTACATCAAAGGTTTTCAGCTAAGGTTTTTGAGTGTTGAGGGATGTACACTGTACAAGCACACATTGCCTCACTAACACTCTCAGTACACTTTGGCAGAGGGACTGATTTAGTCCGGGCCTTCTCCTCTCTGAAAGAGATGAGGTTACAGTATTCTCCTATTGAGAATGTATTACACAGATCCACCAGAAGTGCTTCAGTTAATAATTGCAAGCAGGCAAACCAGGGAAAATCGTACAACTTTCATTTTTAAAGCATTTTTTGTTTTGCCCTCAATAAGCCAAGAAATATTCTGTCATCTTATTATAATCTTGTAAAACATTTACATATTTGAAACTAACATAGGCCTTTTTTCCCTCTGGGAAAGAAGGCCATGAGGATAACATGCCACTGTCCAATTACAGCAATATATGTACTGAAGTAAAAATATTTAAACAGATGTTATAAAATACTTCATTTCCATTGTACAGCAGAAGCACATCTGCTGTACTTTAAATACTTCTTATCCATGCCAAAGGAGTACTAGGAAGAGAAAACGCATTTTTATTTCCTTTTCTTTCAATTTACCCTATGTGAACATGGAAAGAGTCTTTTCAGTAGGAAAAAAAAGCACTGATTGTGATCACTTGACATTTTGTATTTGCCCTACAGCTGCCATTTGTGAGTAGTATGTAAATCAAGTCCTGTCTCTTGATTTCTGGCCTGATTTTTAAAAACCTTGAATATTGCTAAAATAGTATCAGGCAGGAAGGAAAGGAAGGACAGCATAGTGTGTGATCAAACTAATCCAAAAATACTGCAGTGCTACACTCACTTCCTACCAAAACATATTCAGGCATTAGCTTATTAGTATTGTTCTTTACAAAGAAAATATTTGATGTCCCACTATTATCACCAGAGATGCAGTGCTCCTGCACTGGTGTTATGATACAGTCTTTTTTGGTAGACATGCTTGGGTTTTAATTCTTGAAGCATGTATGAGCTCCAGAGTTAGGCAGCAGTGGAGTGGTGGATTTAGAGTAGCAACCTTAATTACTTACAAGGTAAGGCTCTTATGTTTCCTCACGGGTGAGTCTAGAAGACTTAATACAGTTATATTTAGCGGAGATATTTAGTGAGAAGCACCCAGCTCTAGTAGCTATGCACTTACTAATGCAATAGGCTCAGTATTAAAAAGCCCTCCAGCAGGTAGTCTGCTTTGTTTCCCAGAGCTACTTAGGCTCACAAACCTGTTATGCATTCCTATCCGACACAAGTACCCAATCTTGTATTTTGACCATATAAGTATATCCATAAGATATTATTTAAAGCTAATAGCTGGATGAGGCAGAGGAAGAAGAAAACCTTGAAAACTTTTGTTTTTTACAGATCCCCCTGGGAAGCAAGTGTCAAACAGCAGTCTGACAGGGGATCCACACCGAGCTGTCAGCATTGCTTTCCTGTTAAAAGCTCTCAGGGACACAAAAGTTTTGCCGTTAACCCAAGTTAGATTGGATGAGTAGTGGAATATAAATGTTATGCAAATGAAAGTCATGCAGAGGTGGCCCTGCAGATCCTGTACACCCTAAACATGGGAAACATTTCTCTTTACTATCTTGCATGGAGTTTTGGAGAAAGTGGAATGGAATCTGTAATCCATCACTCCAAGGCTGCTGTGTACAAGAAATGCAAACACATTCACTTTGTAGGTACAAAAATTGCCAGCATTTTGGTACTATTAACAAGCACCCTGAGAGGATTAACGTGCTTGATATAAATCGTGCCATTGCATTATGCTTTTGCACTGGCAAATGTTACAACATGAAATCTGATTAACTAATATTATGCTGTAATGTTCTCTAATGTACTCTACATTTTCAATTATTTCAAAAGCACAGTTTAAGAAATTGATGCTCATTTTCTGGCAGAAGAATACTTCATGCCATAGCAGACGCCTCAACAGTAAGAATCTATACAAGAGGGAATTTAAAGTAATGTTTTTGTGCTTCACTTGTCTTCATTTATAGTGCAAGAAGCTTATGAGATTTGTATCTCTTCTGATAATACTTTCCTTCTGCTTTCTTTAAATTTTTACTGTGCCTTGGTTTAGAAATTTCAACTGTTTTGGATTTGGCATTTTTATTGTTCTAATTTATCTCCTTACAGTGCACAAAGTAGGATTTGTATGCAACCTTAACAACAGCTTTTTAGATTTATCATAAAATAAATTTTAAAAGGAACTGAATGTGGGTTTGTTCAGAAGTGTAGCCAAGTGACCTTATTAGCCAAGTGACCATAGTGGGGCTTTGTAGAAAGATCATAATTTTTTTAATTATGGAAGAAGTGGAACTATTCTCCCTGGTCCTACCACTGCAAAGTGAATACCTGCTACCTTCTCCCATATTACCATACAAACAATTGGAAAGTTAATTACATTCACCAGTGTGCATGATCCATGCTTTTCATTCTTCATTCTGTCAATGTAATTAAATTTACCTTTCCAGACAGTAGACAGAGGAATACATACATACCTTTATGTGAACTGCACAGCTATGTATCAAACCTGAAATCAAAAGCCCATCTAACTCAGAAATATGTTGAAAAGCTTATGTTTAGAATTCAAAAAAAATCCTCTTCATAACAAAGTATCTGAAAATAACTTCCTTCATTTATAAAAGTGGGCTTGTTCAAATTCTTATAAAAATAGCAAATCTTCTTAGACTGGATTAGTTAGATAAAACTAAATCAGACTTTGTTTGAAGACAGATACAGCTATTATCTCACAAGCTGCTGGACAATAGTTTGCTAGAGGTAAGGGGCTTTGGCTGTCACCATAAACGTTCTGACTTCATAATCATCAGAAAATAAGCCAACCTTCTCTCCTGCCTTCAAAAGCAGGATTAGAAAGCCTTTCAGTGTGAGCCTACACTTTTGCAAATAACATGGAAACAAGGGAAAAGAATCTGGAAAAACAGATATCTAGGAAATAACTGAGGTAAATACATGGGGCAATAGAAGTATATTCCTGGATTATTCTAAGCCAAACACTTACTTTACTTATCGATCTAGCTGTTGTTAAAGAGTATCTACAATTAATTTTAAATTCCATGCAGAAAATAATTAACATTTTTTTTTAATTTCTGAATTTTTTTACACTTTTTCAGCACAAACCTGACAACAGCGTGACTGATAAATTACAAAACAACTGAACAAAAAGTGCACAACCATAGTGAAATGTTACTAGTATTTCCTATCAGCTTGCTGATCCTTTCATATTTTTCTTTTTAAAACTACCCGAGGATTCAGGATAATTAAAGAAACATGATATTGATATTTCAGGGAAAAAATGTCAGTGAGATGTCAGGCATTCTCTAATATGGGTATTCAGGAATACTGACACTGGCTTGGCATGACTCAGTTTGTGTAAGGAGGAATCAATGGTAATTTTAATTGGTGTTTTTAATATATCTGTCATGATGATTTCTCACACCAAATAACAGCTAAAGTGTCATACCAAATTTTGTTGTAAAAGACTCTACCAGACACTGATTAATATGCTGTAACCTATAGTACCTCTTCATTCTTCTTTTCTAGTTTTGTGAGATTCAGTAGTTGTAGTTCTTGAGCTTTCCCTGCTGGAAAAAATCATGTAAAAAAAATGAAAACAAAACAAAACCTGAATTAATCATGACTTGTAAGATAACAATTTTCCCATGTAAGACTGTGTGAAAGATGATTCATACTCCAAGAAAGTTAGAGAATGTTATTAAAATTGTTTTTCTCAGCCACAAGTTCACCAACTGCATATATTTAAGAAGTTCTCACTATTTCCATTTGCAGACAAAAATGTGATCATATGATCCTTTCAAGATAAGCTACTACAAATTTTAAACACTATGATTAGTCCTTCATTACTTTTCAAAATAGGATCTCACGGAATTTCACTGTGTTGAATGCTATTCCTTGAGCTGTGAAATGCTCACAGAGAACTTTCAAAATTCCAAAGATATTTTAATTCTGACAACATGAGATATGTTGTATGTCATTCAAACCCTTATGATAATACAACATTTTTGCCTGTATGTTGTAAATGGATCCATATGATCCATTTACATTTTGTGTTCCTGCATGAACTCTGAAGTTACTTCAGCTGACAAACAGCCAAGTCTTTTGTCTAGTGGTTACTTGAAGAGTCCTAACTACATTTAAATCCTACACATCACTTTAAGCTTCAAATCTGAGGGTTGTCTCAATCTCTTAAGATCAATTCTTCCCAGAGATGTTAATGTATATATTTTTTATTTTCATGAAAAATGTGCATCTTAAAATGAACAAGACTGAAAAAATCACCATTCCTTACCCTACCTCCAAACATGTCCACAATAAAAAGCCTGAAGCATTCTTACCATATGAAGGTCTAGAGCAGATGGAGTTTGACTATTCTGAGTCAGGGTCACAAGGTTTCATATTTCTCTCCGTTCAAGTCTTGTAACACTTGGTAAGCATTAGTCATCTACCAGTCTTCTGCATGTTGCCCTTATTAGTGTGGTTGGAAAGAAAAATAGCTTTTTTGGTAAATTTGGGAGGCTGAGCAGAGATTAAATGGGCAAACACTCAGCATCGGTCTCCTGAGGCCATCAGTACTGTCTGGCTTCTGCCAAGCAGACTAGCAAATTGTTCACGTTTGCTCCTGAACTTTGTTCTGCATATGGCAGGGCAGAGTATTAACAGCTGAAGAAATGGTCCAACAACCTGAAAACTTTTTGTAATTAGCCAAGTATGACTGAGCTGTTCAGTGTTGACCCTGCAACTTGGCAATGCTATCCCTTGCACTCATTTGAGGAGGTATATTAGGCATGCATTTAACTGTATTTGAGTTTATAAGACTACATGTGAACATGTTTGTAGCTGTCAAGAGCAGAAGCTAAAATATTTTCAGTGAACTCCATTGCCAACTAAACAGAAACTGTAGCTAAGCAACACAGAAACACCACTTCAGTTGTTCCTGACTCGGATACACAATTTAACCAATGTCTGCCTCCCCCTCCCCCCCAAAATAAAATATCTATATTTACTTGGCTGTTTTATTTCACAAATCTACAATATGTTTTATATAAAAATTTAAAAAGCCAATATGAAACTGAATCATGTTCACCACAGAAATTACTGGAGCAGTTTGATAATTTGAGTCCAGGCACAACATACTCCAAAACTTAAAACAGTTTCACATATGGAGAACAAGATAAAGAATAAATTGAATAAATTATTTTCAATTAAATTTTTTCTTTATAAGAAAAGTGGCTTTTTACTTACAGATTTAGAAGAACACGTCACACACAATGCTAGTGATGATATCCCAGTAGTATGGATTTACATCTTTGCAGTAACCCATCAGTAACCCATCACTTGAGCCAGGCGAATAACACTTCTTCCCAACAGTACAGTAGTATTGGCAATGTGAATTTCTACCAGGACTTCAGGGCAGTATGTTATGCAAAATGTTTGTCCTGGTGTTTCTCCATCTCTACTAATCCTATTCCTTCCCCCCTTTTCTCTGAGTCTCAGTGGATGAAGAAAGGTAGCAGAGCTACTGTTCAACTCAGTTCTGAGCTAGGAATTCTTATAGAGCATTTAGCATTAGACAGGAAGCATCTTTTCTCAAAGGCAGGATGGTTTGTGTACTGGTTCATACAACTGAGGTATGTGGGCATTTTTTGAGAAGTCAAAATGGTTCTATACCTCTCAAGTATAAAAAGATCAAGACAGTCAAAAATATCCTTTAATGAGAATTCTATGCTAATTATCCCATTAATCACTCCACATTAATTTACATGTTTCTACAGTCTGCACCAATTTTTAAGCTTCTGTCTCTAGACTGTAAACAATGTACAGTGAAACATACTTTTCAAGCTGCTAGTCATCAGTGGGTTCATAAGGAGTATCAGAAGTTCACAACTCCACTGGAAAAAATTGGGCCTGCACCTGAAATTTACTTGAGTCCAGAATTTTAAGCAAAAATAAAGTTACCCACTTTGTAAGTTGCTGCCTTGAAATATGTGCAAAGTCCAAGTTAGAAAACTTCATATTGCCAGTGTTCTGGGAATTCTGCAGGGTTGCATCTGTGAGGCATTTTCTGTAGTAGCACCTTAAATCTAGAAAGAGCAAAAGGTCACTAAAACCACAAAAGAAGTCTGTTTTGCTTTTCACTGATGTCATATCAAATTACCTCTAGTGTGCAAGAAGACATACATATACATATGTAAATGTGCAATATACAGCTACTGCTTAATAGATATGGGGCTCCAGTAGACATTTTTCATCTTTTTCAAATGGAAACAGGTAAGATTTTCAATTGTAAAAGAAATATGCCTGTACATACTACTGTATTTCATCTGCCATCTTATTAAAATATACAGTATCTCTACCTTCATCACTGTAATATGTATGAAGAATACTGTATCTCTTTTCCCAAATTGTCAGGTACAGAATGAGCCTTCAAAAATGTTCAAGTAAATCCTTCCTGTGCTGTTACAATTACTTCTTGCATAAGTTATGGAGTTTAAATTTTTATAACAATTTCTATCACAGTTTCAGGTTTTAAAAAATGACAATTTTTTAAAAACATAAATTAACAATACCTGGTTTGGCCATCTAAAGAACTTGGTTTGTGCTTTCATACTTTGAAACAGACATTAAAAAGGTACCATTTTGAGTTTCACTGAAAAGGAATAATTATTTTATTTTTAAAAAAACAACCAAATAAACAAAAAAACCCACACCTTTTTAACTAATGGTAGTAACTATTTTAAATAGTTCCCTAAGAAACTGTACAACAGAATGAGACACCTGAACTGTCTTGTGTCCTGGGAGCAATCTCACAACATTAGTGCTGACCTACATGTATTCTGATTAGCTCACCAAGACCAGTTGTATCCAGCTATTCTGTTCTCTTTTGGATAATGCATGTTCCTCAGGCATGGTAATTAACCTTACACAGACCCTTCTCTTGTTACGTATTATTCACATTTGTATGAGCTACACACATCATAGCACTGTAAGATTTCCCAGTTACTGGGGTTTTCTATGTTTGAGAGAGGACAATTCCTTTCTATGCTCTTCTTATCCTTGGCATTGTACCTCTGTAAGACAGGTACTTAACATGATGGTTTCTAAAGAGTTCAGATCTGCCTTTAGGAGCCACCATCCCCTTAAATTTTGTTATAGGCAAAAAGAGCTTCAACAAAAGCAAACTGGGCTGGTTCTTGCCTGAGCATGGAAAGAGACCTGCCAACAAGACAAGGAATTTCAGAAGTGTAAACAGTGCAAATGAGAAATAGAAGAATTATAAGCCTTATGTTCTCTTCAGGCTGCCTTGCTGTCCCTTGGTTGCAGTCCAGCAGATTTTCAGAGACCAGTTAAAGTTCTCTTCCTCCTACCTCAACTAAGAGCCACGTTTACATTAGAAATTATCCCATCAGCCAGGATGTTCTTTGTGTCCCTGCAACCTGTACCTGTGTCATTCAACAGGCTTGAGTAAAGTAGGTATCACTCCTACTAGGCTTGAAAGCAGAAGCATGTGAGAGAGGCAGATTGCCTGATACAGCCCAGAACCTGGATACTTGATATCCTGAGCCTTTGAAAGAGAATGAGAGAGATGTAGCAAAACATTTTCCAGCTTTTCTTGTCTATCAGATCACTCAAGAAAAAGTTTCAAAGTTCCTAGTTCTTTTCAAGATCCAACTTCAAAGCCAAATGTCTTCTAGGTGTTAAGCCATCAGCAGATTTCTTTTTATTTTCCATTCTGGAGCTTTTACCATGTGGGATCTGAAAACCCGTTTACAGCTTGTGTATACCTGGCAGGTCTATACAGCAGCATTTCACATGATCTAAGTCTTTGAGACCTGTTTGGATCACTTAATGCTTATTTTTGTCCCACATGCTAAGGGTTTTCTGTGCATGAAAGTTAGAGCTTTGGGGAGAAATGCTGCTCAAGTCTCACCTCCAAGTTTAATGAGGATGCAGTTGCAACACACACCTTGAGATCACATCTAGTACCCCAGTAATGACAGCTGTTTATTACCAAACAAATATGAAAGAGTCCACATCTGAATGGTTAACAACAGCTTTTCATGGGACTTACAATATGTTCTCAAAGGATCTTTTAAAATTAACAGCAAATAAAGAATGATTTTATTATCAGAGGAAATGACAAAATAAAAAGGCCTTAATAGAACTACATGCATATTTAAACACATTTATACTTCCTTGCAAGTATGATAGATGGGAATCCTCTCTGACTTAGAGTGCTAGAGCAAAGCCCACTACATTTATAATGGCCCCTCAAAAGCTGTAGAGAACTTGCTTGATCCCAGACTAACCTTGAAAAAAATACTTCTCTCGTGGAGTTTCCTTCATTCAGAAGGAATTGCTCATGCTCCTAGCTCCATATCCTATTCTGTTATTATCCTCTATTTCAAATACTTTTGTCATGGACATCCAGTTTGAAACTGACATTTTGGCCATTTTCTGTATTCCAGGCTGTTGGGGCATCTATGTTCCTGTGAGCGTGGATGAATCATTACATCCTCTAGGACTGTGTGACCTGGCAGTAGTGGGTAAGTGTCCTGAAACTGCCCCAGACAATCCATTTATCTTCCAGCACAACCTTAAAATGCTGTGCATTAGAATGTTTTGCTTGTCAGAACAATGTTCAGCCCTGAATGCACTTCTAGTTGATCATGTGAAAGATGCTGTTAAACAGTTTTAGGGATTCTCTCATGCACTACTGTTCTTTGAAATACCCTCAGAGAAGGAGGAGAGTGTGGTTGTGTGTATCATAAGGCTTCTGAAACCTTTTGTTTTTCATCTTAGTCCACTGACCAAAAAGTGATGAGTCACTTTATTATGCATCCTGTCTCCTATTGCTAGATTTAGATTTGCATCTACCTCTTCCTGAAGAGAAGCTTAATCACACAAACATGCTGATACACAGATGATATAAGTTCTCAAGTTTGCCATGTTTTACTACCTGAAGAGCTGTGTGCTAGGACTAGTTCTTGGAAAGACTCTCCCTTGACTCAGAAGTGTTCAGCCAGGGCAAGGAGAGGAGGGTTCTGAGCAGCGTAGGACTTCCTAAATTTCTCTAATAGCATTTAAAATGCTAACTTGAAGTTTCTGAAGAGTTAACTTAGTTTGGGAAAACAAAACAAATATAGTAATTGACATCAGATAAAGAGCTGATAAGAGAGAGTATCCATAGAACTCTCCAAGTCTTGTATCCTTTCCTTATGTATGCAAGTATTTTGAGTAAGAGAACAGTATTATTTGAAGTGTGTTTCTGTACTATTTTCAGAAGTAAATTAGAACTGTGCAAGGCCTCTTCATTTCTTTTGGGCTGGGCATCAAGATAAAAAGTAAAATTTTCTAGGAGATAAATACCAACACTATGCTTTCATAAGAATAAATCACATTAATGACAGGTTCTCAATAATAAGCATGTTTTCCTGCTTATGTGCATTCAATAAATATCTATGAACCAAACACTGTTCAGAAAAGGCAGTTTTTGATGCACAGTTGATCTCATTGCTGTAAGTACATGACAGAACTTAATTGATTTTGAGTTCGAAATTAACCTTAAAAAATAAAAAGTGCATCACTTTTTATTCTATTACTCTGATTAGCAAAACAGAGAAGCAGTTAGAAGGCTCTGGTCAGCAGAATGACAGTAAGTCTTATTACATAGATGGGTGTTTTGTGTTTAAATTACTCTATGATGAAGTTTTCATCAGTGCCATGCAGGTTTCAAAGCAGTACTGTTCTCTCACACTCTCAGGATTGTCTTGCCACTACTGTCCTAAAGAGCCCTCCTCCCGCAGAGGATCTGGTCAGCAATAGCAGCAGCTGCAGGAACAGTACGTTCAGCATGCCAGACTGAAATTCATGTTTCAGGAATGTCTCCTAGGGGGGTTGAGCAATTCAGTCAGATTCGTAGTTAAAAGCATTTCACTGTAACACAATTACCCTGCAGTAGAGAAGAGGAATGGTTGGCATTTGTTTGCTACAAATGTGCCTTGCAAAAACCACAATTACGAAACCCTTCCTCAGGTGAAATTTCCACTGACAATGGGATTTACCTCTGCTAGGTTTACAGGCTGTTGGATTGGGAATATAATGAAAAAACTTGAGTGATCAACAATATTTTATATGGATTTCAACACCCATTTGCTCAAAAATACTAGGTTCTTTTATGTCTGAAAAGTAGTAATTACCACGGTCCAGTGGGACCACAACAGTGCCAGGAAGCTGTGGTTTAAAGGCTGTTTAGAAAAACATATGAGGGTTTTTCTGGTTGTGACTGATTCTCATTATCATACAAAACACAGAACGTCTTTGCAAAGAATATATCATCTAACTTAGGCAGGTGGGCACTGTCACTGACCAAGTTACAAATTTAACTGGCCTGTAGCCACCCGGTTTGCAATTTCCATCATGCATTCTTCAATTCTGGCTTAGTCTGAGTCACAGCCTGAAACTGCAGAGGAAACCGCCACTGTCTGGCCAGATTGTCTCATCTTGCAGTATGAGTACAGTGTACTCCTCTGCTTCATGATTCCCACAGTCAAGTCCTAGACTTTCAGTCCACCAGGGAACAAAAGTGAGGGTATCCAAACTTGGCCCTCCTTTACGCCACCTTTCTGCCTTCTTGTAAGTGACACAAAGGCTAAGGAGTATCAGGGAGTGTGAGAGGGAGAAAGACCATTGGTGTCACGACTTAACTGCTCCAAATCATGCCCACCAGTCAGGTGGGACTCACGATGCAGAGTTCTCCCTGCCTTCTCTCTGCCTGGCTGGGCATGATGGCCTACAGGATAAGGAGCAATGGTGACAAGTCCCGGTAAGGTGCAAGCAGCATGGTAGGTGTGTCCCTCAAGTAACTGTTCCACCTCCCCAGGTGACCTTGCAAAATAGATAGGATGCCCTGCAAGGGGAAGCAAATAGTGATGATCATCAAACTTGGAGGTGCCACTGAGGCAGAATCAGACCACGCCTTGCATCAGAACCACCTTGGTTAAGAAAAAAAAAAACAGGTCCTTGTCATAGGTGACTCACTTCTAAAGGGAAGGCCCTATATGCAGGACAGACCTGCTTCTTAGGGAAGTCAGCTGCCTTCCTGAGGCCAAGATTAAGGATATATGGAGAAAACTCCCTAACCTAGTTCAGCCCTCTGATCACTACCTGTTACTGATATTTCAGGTAGGCAGTGATGAGGTAGCTACCAGAAGTCCAACGGCAGTGAAGAGAGACTTCAGGGCCCTGGGTTGGTTGGTTAAAGAATCAGGAGCACAAGTGGTGTTCTCTTCTATCCCACCAGTTGCAGGGATTGATGGATAAACAGAAAGAGCCAGCAGATTAATTCCTGGTAACCAACAGGACTTTGGTTTCTTTGATCATGGGTTGATCTACAGGACACCAGGCATGCTGGCTACAGGTGGGAAAAGCCTAACCCAAAGGGGAAGGATCCTGGGATGAGAGTTAGCAGGGCTCTTTGAAAGAGCTTTAAACTAGATTTGAAGGGTGATGGGGATGAAACCAGGCTTACTAGAGAGAAGCCTGGGAGCAGCATGCCAATGCCTGTGGGTAAAAGTGCTAGCAAGTTCTTGCAGTCTATTGTCTCAGTGGAGGTAGGAGATTGTGATACATGTGGTAGCGAAGACATGAGGTGTAGTGATAAGTCAGTAACTAAGGAAGTGTCTGAGCACAATCAGGTGGGAATCAGGACTTGTCCCCCCAGAAAGGTGGCAGGACAGTTAGCCCAGCTGAAGTGCATCTACACCAATGCACACAGCATGGGCAACAAACAGGAGGAGCTGGAGACCATTGTACAGCAAGAAAGCTATGATATGCCATCACAGAAACTACATCCACTGGTCTTCCTGTGTCTACCCATTCAGTCATAACATCACAGAAGGCTATCAGATTAGCCAAGCATAATTTCCCCTTGGTAAATCCAGTCTGGCTACTCCTGATAACCTTCTTCTCTTCCATGTGCTTAGAGTTGACCTCCAAAATTAGCTGCTCCATCAGTTTTTCAGGGATGGAAGCAAGGCTGACTGGTCTGTATCTAACTTTGTATAAGAGAGTTATGCTACAGGTAAAGTAATTTGCTTCTTGTTGTTCAAGTCCTTCTTTAAGCACAAAATTAGATCTTCATACATTCTTTGATGCAGCTCACTACTGAGATCTCCTGCTCTTATAATGAGCTTGTTTTCCAGCAGAAATAGTATGCAGGATCTAAAACTCTGGATAACCACTTAGGCCAAGAAGCAATAACAATAATAAATACCTTTTGTATCCTTCAAAATGAGTCATGTTTAAAAGGTAAGAGGGATTTACTCATAATGGACGGGCAGTGATTATTCAGCAATTACATTTTCAACAGACTGTCGAACAAACTTCATTGAACTATTAGAATGCATCTGTACTGATCTCATGGAAATATACAAAGGCAGTTGTTTTTACATGACTAGAAGTGAACACATTACTCAGAACCAGAAGTATGAAAGAGAGACTGATGAACAGCTAAGTCTCCCAGCAGACAGGCCAAATAGATTTCTAAGCCCTCTTGAAGTTGTCTTTGTGGTTTTTTTCCTGGAAGAACATTTTCATAAGCAGTTATTTGGTTTTCTTTTAAAGTAATGCATTGCCATTGTATAGCTCCAGGTCACTATTTCTAAATGCCAAAACCATACTGATACTCCATTCTGTGCTTCCAGAAATATTTGAAAATGTATCAAGTATTAAAAATGTTTGACCTTGCAAAGTACCACGTTTAGTTCATCACAAGTGCATTCTGTTCTATTAGAAACTTTGCATGATTTTTAGAAAATCCTTGAAGGGAAATAGCATCTACCTTTGATGGCTAGCCTATTTATGTACATATTAAAAATATAGGTAAATCCCCGCTACACCAATCTATTCCAAACACGTATGGGCTTTCTTTGTGGAGTCCAGTTGATTTCAAAAAGCCCACATAGATATTAATGTCTATGTATGTAGGAGAGAAATATAGAAGTCTGTGTGTGGATACAGAAAACTTTTTCCATCAGCTTTAGGAAGAGCTGGGTAGGACTGAACCACCTTTGATGCAGTTCTCTTCAAGACTAAACCAACCTTTGAGCCACCTCCACCCTCTTCAAATTCAGATGAAAACAATATATGTACATTTATTGAAAATGCTTACAGAAATTAACAATTCTCTATAACTGCCACTTTATAACTTAAAAATCGTAACAGTTTATGCTATTTTTTGAATTAAGAAATGCTTTTTCTTCTGAAGCACAGGTCAAGGAAAATTTAAAGGGAATATGATGTAGAAGCATTCTAAAAAACAGTTCCAACATGGATGGATGCATATACAAATGGCATTCAGTCAAGAATTTCTTAGAACCATCCAACTGCAGGGTTAGAGTTCAAAGATTTTAAAACTCAGATTTATTTCTGGCTGAACAAAATATGTAGTGTTGACTTCCTGCTGCTTAAAGTAAAAGGCACTGAACAGATTCCACCAAAGTAAATGGAAAATGGAGCCTAAGCAGGGTAGCATAAGACAAACCTGCCAAGCTAAAGCACTTTTGCATTTACTTTTCTTGTCCCATAGGATGGAATACAACAAAATGTGTTTGTTTATGTGGGTACCCATGCAGAAGCCTATCTGAAAGTATATAAATATATGCCTGTACACAGCTATTCTTTGCAATAAATAAATACAATACACTTTGTTCTACACATCAACATTCAGATTCTGGCAGCCAGATCAGAACATTTTGTGTTTGATTTGTTTGGAAAATGACAAAAAGAAGGCAGCTGGAATCTGGCAAGTCCTGTAGGGCTGCTCACAATCAGCATGTAGAAGGTTAAAGTTAGAGTCAGAATTTGTTTTTGACGTATTTTAAAAATAACTGACATTTGTCCTGGGAATGTACAACATTTAGCATGCATTAAAAAAACAAATCTTCCTGCATCTGAGCACACTGTAGCAAAACAAAAAAGGAAAGCTTTCAACAAGCCAAAAAAGCAAAATGGCAACATGATCTTGAGATGCATAAACAAGAGAATAACCTTTAGGGCATGAAAAATAGTCCCTTTGCTCTGCTCTGCATAGTTCAGGCCACAGCTAAGGCACCATGTCTGATTTTGGGCACTGTATTTCAGAAAGGTTTTTATGTGAGAGGACTAGAGGCAACACTGTAACTCTTCCAGGACATAAAAAGCCATTGTAAACAGGAGAATAATATTGTTTTCCCTGTCTACTTTGTATCAGTCAAGAAGTAATAAACTGGGAGAAAGTTAAAATTAGACATTAATTTTAATTTAAAAAACTAATAGTGTGTGTGCTGAGAGACTGAAATAGATTGCCTGGAGAGATTAGAGGTTGTCTGTTATCAAAGATTCTTAGGAAGAAATGAGGTAAATGTCTATCAGGAATGATAGAACTGTAACTGATCCCATTACAAGGTAGGAGGGTGGGCTAGGTGACTTTGGCAGTCTCTGCATCTAAAGAAGTGTCTTAATTACCATTGCCTTATGAGGATTTTTTTTTTCCTACTGCTTGTACTACTATTTCACTTGCTTACACCGTGTGTCCAAATTGAGGGCCACTAGGACTTTCATGCTATCAGCATGACCCATAGTATTTCCCCTTTTTTTTATTCTATTTTTTTTCTCTGTCTGTTCTTTAGGTTCTTCCCTCACCTCTAGACTTAGTAAGCTCAAGAAGAGCAGTAATCCCCCTCTGAAAAAAAAACAATTTTAAAGCAAATAATTATGATATAGAACTGTTGGCACCAGAACATGACAACAACAAAACTGATTTTTTCTTGACCTTTGATCTGCTTTTAAAGTTATGGAATATTTCTAGTTGTGTGGGTGTATAAGAAAGCAGGAACTCTAAATACTAACCACACCAGCTTTAACTTCTCTTCCCACTCAGAAAACATCACTTACATACAAGCAGATATGATATCAAAATACTGTTTAGATCTTCGTTACACATGTACTAATGCTGAGGCTGAGAAAACGGCTAATAAAATGTGTGCTTAAAATGCTGTGTAAGTTCAAATTCCAAACTATGAAGTGTTTTTCTGTCCACATAATATTATGATTAATAGTTTTTGTGATGATGAGTGATCTCCAAGAACAGTATGAAGAACTCTTGTCCAAAAACACCATGAGAAATGGCTAACTTTAATATGTCCTTTATTATGTTCATGCTCAAGAAAGCTATTTTTCTAAAGGAAAGGCAATTTCTGTAATTTCTAGTACTGTATTTTTGGTAGCCAGTGCCAATGAAATGTATAAGCTAGAGGAAAGAGGAAAAGAAAGAAGGGAAGACAATTCTTGTCTGAGCATGACAGCAATAAAATACAATACCCCACACAAGTAACACACCAAAGTGTTTTGAAAGCCAGGTGTTTTCTGTTGTTCTTTACAAGAAGCAGCCTCAGAAAAAAAAAAAATAAATTGTTCTAATCTTAACATGTTATTTCCCCATTTCCTTATTAAAATCGGGAAATCACATTAAGGGTCAACATACCAGTAAGTAAAAATAGTACTCCTACCTTCCAGTTAAATTCATATCTCTTTTGGTTTACGCATGCTCAATCATCAGCAATAAGAACAAGATTTGTGGGCTTCCAGAATTTTGGAGATCTAAAACTGAAGCGGAGTATACATGCTTATGTTTATTTTTGGTCCAACAATTAGAAATCGTGGCTGTAGAATTTGTATTAAAAAAACCAATAAATCTAGCACATTGATCCAGGCTTTGCAATTACTCTATATGGACTAGAAGAATTTAAATCTTCAAATAACATTTAAGAAAGGTAAGAATAATAACAGATCATATTAATTATTTCTGTTTTTTTTAATCTCTTGCAGCTGTTCAGTATTACACAAAGTTTGTACAGATTCCCCATAAAAATAAGCCTGTGGTTTACTTATTGTGTGTAAGCAAGTAGCTATAAATTAATTTATTACAAGTGTCTGAGGGAATCTTTGTGAAATATATGTTCATGAAATAGTATTACATTCAGCTAAAAATGAAAATCCAAATTAGTACAAAATCCTATTGTTATAGAGATTAAATCCATGGCTTACCTAGGCCTATATTTCAAATGAAATATTTCTGAATTTATTTAAAAGACTGTGACCAGACTACTTAACAGCAAGAGCTTAGCAAAAAAAATGCTGCTACAGCAGCCTGCCACCCTTCAGCCAGCAGCTTTATCTTTCACTAGATTCTAAAATGCTTTTTTCCCTTCATCATAGATGTACAGTTGTAGCAGCATATTTCACAGAGATGCTGCAGCTGCACTTTAAAGCATAAATTCAAACTCAAATTTTCAGAAGCTGAGCCAAATTCAACCTTATTTCCATATTTGGATACTTACCACTGTAACTGAGATAAAGAAAATGAAACAAATCTCTCCCAGAAAAGTCCTGCTGTTTCTCTCAAGCACAAAAAGCCATGAGGTACCACTATGCACGAACTGGGCAGTTCAGCTGCTTGTGCCATTTACTCCAACTCCTCTCCTGTGCCCTCCAGGTAGATTGAGCAGCCCCTCCAGAACAGGCCACATTCCTGGGGGATTATGAGAAAGGCATGTAACATACTAGCATGTCACGAAGCCAAAACTAGTTTGGGTAATAACTATTTTCATCTGTAATCTATGAGATAACCTCTGTGTGGCTGAAGAGAAATACACAGTCAGTGCATTTCCTTCTAAGTTCCTGAATGCTAAACAACAAGCAAACAGAAATTTGCCAGAAGGAATAAACTTCGTCAATAGTCTCAGAGAAAAATTCTAAAATAGTAGGGAGGAATTAGCCTGTTTAGTGATTCTTCTGGAACAGAAACATTACATTTGTCACTATTTATCAAATCATTGCTTTGTCCAGTCCACCATTCAGTCTCTGATGGTGGCAAGGTCTATGTATTCCACAGAAAATACAGAGGACAACATATAGAAACTATAGAGAACACTAACAAAATGCCTAATTCTAGCTCTTTTCTCTATCTGGCCCAATCATCTATTTTTATATTGTCTAAAATATTTGTGGCTGTTCATATTACCCTTTAGATATTAATTACTCTTTTGTTCACTCCCACTCATCTATTGGTTTTGCAGATACCTTATACTAGTGAACAATTAAATTTATTTATACATTGCATCTAAAATATATTTCACTAACTCTAAACTTAGGTTTGAAATTTGTGATGCCTTTCTGTTTCATACGTGCACTAATCTTGGATTGGGAAAAGTAGTAACTAAAAGCAAATCTATCTTGCTGGCTTTTGTCTCACTACATTACCTTGCTCATCTTCATAAAGCTTCTCTCATTTGGAAATCTACATATTTAGTTTTGTGATTTATCCCTTTTCTTATTTTACCCAACTTTTTTAGAACAGATGTTCAAAACATAAAGGTAGCGTTTCAGAGGGGAGTAAAATTTTAGGTCTTTGCATGCACACAAGCAGCTTAGCAGAACAGGTTTGCTGTGCAAGCCTGATCACCTGCACAGCATGCAAGTGGTACTTGGCATACATTGACCATCCAGTGAGAACATTTTGTCACAGGGTCCCTGTAACCTCAGGGTCCAGAATCTGAGCACCAGGACCCAATACCTTCAGGCAGCTCTGATGTGGTGCTGAGTCATACTTGTTTGAGAATGGTGAATAGACTGCATAGGTGAAGGGCAATGTATTGCTGAACCTTCCTTGGGTCTGTTTAGCCTGAATCTAAACTGTGGTTCCTGGATAAGAACCAGCTGCTGTACTGGCACCATCTCTTAGGCTATCTAGAAAGGACCAGTGTGGTCAGTTGTAGGCAAGAACTAGCAAACATTTAAACTAAGAATGGACAATTGCACTCAGCTGTGACTTAGTGCTTCAACCCAACCTGATGCTTTTATTGGATTAAACACACAGGAAAAGATGTATGTTTTATTATCCATGCAAGTTAAAAGACAGGAAGTCTGCACACTGTCGTATCATTAGGGAGATGAGTTTTATTCTGGATGATTGCAACAGCAGACTCTACAGAAACTGTATGATGACTAAAGTAATTTTGTAAACGATTGTATCCTACCTCTACTGTTATTGGAAGGGGGGTGGATCACAGTGTTACCATGGGTGTGGCTAAGCTAAATGTTTTGTAGTGTGTGACTTGCATATTCCCAGAAGCATGAAGATTCCTCTAAGCAAAAGGAACATGCCCATACACTTTCTTTACCATCAGCTTACCTTCTGAATATACAGTATATCCGTCACTGGTCTTGTTCAGACTAGTACTAAGTGTGTGGAGACTTTCTTATTGGGTCATCAATGTTTACTATAAGTAGCAAAAAGCAGATGGACGCGAAGCTGGCTGTTGTCCCAATAGGCTGCCTAGGCCTGAACAGCTCTTAATGAGGTTCATTTGAACTGACGGGATTAATGCTTTTATATGCAAGTTAATAGATCTAAGGCACAATTAATTGGCTTGTACTGCAAGTCATTCACCAGAGCAAAAGACTAAAACAAGGCTGTTTTCATATACTTAATGGTATATCAATATTCTGATGTTTGCAACACTTCTTGCTCAACTCCAAGTTTCAAATTCCCTCTTTTACAGAGAAATTCATACCACTTGACCTAGAAGAGATGTAATAAATACAGTAAGGCTGAGAAACTTTTCATATAATTAAATGCTCAGAAAAGATACTACAGCATTTGGAGAGATGATGCAAGTTGGTTTTATGCCTTTGTCCTACCAAATGAAATATTAATTTAAAAAATTGTACCTTCTTGGCATGGGCTGCAGGCAAAGAATGAAAACCATTTGAGGACAAGAGAAATTCTGTGCAGAGCATTTAAAAGATTTCGCTTTACATTTCAGGCAACTCTTCATCAACACACCTGCATCTCAATGGGAGACTAATAATCTAGAACTTAGAAAAAACTCCAGTAAAATCTATATACTCCTTTTTAAATTACATGAAAATGTTCATATCAGTATAACGATCTTAAGAGTTTTCTCAATCTGAAGGCCCTTGGGCCAAAAAGAGAATCCCTTCAATCTAGTAATACACTTACTATGCTTAAGAAAGAAAAACAGAGCAAGAACTGGCAGCAAAAGAAAGATTATTTTATACAACTTGCAGGCAGTTTGAAATAACCATGTTAGAACTTGTTACACTATTCTGAGCATGTATGTGAGTTGTGCACAAGTTACATCTTGCTATTACTTGACCATAATTAGGTATAGAACAGTTTTACATCTCTGACCATTCAGCTGTTGCTGAAGACACCAAAGGAAACAGAAGGTACCTCTGGTTACATATCCTGAATTCAAACATCCAAAAAAATCAACACTTGCCCAAAAAGTCAACACTTGGTACATTCCCAAGAAAAATTGTTTTCCAATTAAAAAAATACACACTTCAGGACGAATGCTCTTTTGACTACACACAATGTAGATCAAGAGAATTTTAAAAAATGAAGATCACCTAAACAGTTCATAACATTTGGCAAAAATGTCTGCTTTATAATTAAAGACTTAAATTTAGAGAAATATTTTTCATCCTGAACACAAATCTATGTAATAAAGAGTAGATTATTGTAACCACCCTGGGGTAAAACAAAAAGAAAACTTAAATTTTTTAATTGGCTTTCTTTTATCCCAAATTAATCCACCACTAGCCAATTAATTTAAACAACAACAGCCAGGTCTTCAGTAGTCTTCTGATGAAAAGCTAAAAACAGACTTATTGCCAGTGATGACAGGAGATTCCCATATGCATAGAAATTCTTACATATCTGTGTAAATCACTTTGTAGTGGTTGATTTGATAAGCATGCAATTAACATCAGTTTTGGGGGTATAATTCCCTAGGATGCTAATGCTATTGCTGTAATACATATATATACACACACTCTTGTTTATTCCTGCTAAATTCCTGTAACTGGTCAAATATAAAAACTACATTACTTTTGATTTAGTTTATATGCAGAACAAAATTATGGCTCACAGAATCACAGAATTGCTGGGGCTGGAAGGACCTCTGGAGATTGTCTAGTTCAACTTCCTTCACAAAGCACTTTCTAGATGACTCATCAAAATGCCCCTTACTGATTCACACTTCTGTGAATTTTCAGTTTTTTCACCTGTTACAACAAAGACCTTGAATCACCTTTTCATGCTATTTCTATACAGTGTGATAGTGCTTTTACAAAGCATGTAGTTGGTTTCTTTGGAAGACATCATCTATTGAACCAAACTAATCATATTCATGACATAAGATCTAACTGGAATCAACTTTGCTGTGACATTATTTGATCCTTCAGCCTCTCCAGTCCACACAATAATTTCTTATTTTTAGTTTACTTTTGCTCTTTTTTATTGGTATAAACCCCATATTCTTTCAAGACCAAGTCATTAATAGCTTAGTGCACTAATGATACATATGCTAAATAGCAACACTTCTGGAACTGAATATTCTACTCTGAGTAATGCAACAATAGTGGTTCTTAATGAAGAACTACACACGCTACCTGTCATATTCTTTATGATACCATAATTAGTAAGTATGGGTTAAGAAACTAAGGTTTCAGTTTTCCAGCCTCAGATAATAAATAATGCTTCCTGTTTCTTAGTTATTTTGAGGTTCCTTCCCAGAACTCAACACAGCATTGATGGGATACTTCCCCCTGCAGCAGAATGACAGAAGGGATAGTAGTTTTCCTCCATTCTACTACCTAGACTGAATTTTTGCAATCACATGGCCATTTCCATTTATTGTAATGGAATTCCTTAACTGAGCAAGATTAAAAGTGAACTGTCTATATAACAACAGATACTGAAGTGGAAGGAGTGGAAGGAACACCAGAAAAATAAGGAGCATGGAGGAGGAGCAGAGAAATATCAAAAAGGGTTATGGAGCACATTGTAGAAGAGGGTGATAGATCATCAAATAGGCCTCTACAAATCTGCTATATTAACCAGTTTCTAGGGCAGAGGGTTAAGTGGTATTTCTAGTTCTACTTTGTCACTTAAAGAAACTTCCTATATCATTATCCTCCTTTAACTACAGTGTATAAACATCATAGCAATGGTTTTGTTGTGCTTGTTTTTAGGGAAATTAAAGAATGACTATGAAATGTATGCCTGACTAGTTCCTAAGCAATGCAAACAGCAATACTTCTCTAAATATATGAAAAACTTTTATGGAAGCATCTAAACCACTAGACTTTGTACCTAGCCTTCTTTGGAAAAAAGGCTGAACTGGCTTGGCTCTGCCAGTCTGTTAGGCATATTTAAAAGAAAGTCAAGAAAAGGAAAGAGGCCGAATAGATGTAATGAAAACTAAGAAGAAAAGTTGAAGTTCTGAAAAGAACCCTTTCACCGAGCCTGCTAATAAAGACGGTCCATCTCTTCATTACCATGCTACTCATCCACCTCTGTTACACTGCACAAAAGGGAAAAAAGCAGTCTTTATAGTTGTACATGATTATATTTTCCTTTTGTATTGAGTTCAAAGTCTTTTCTAAAAAAGCAAGAGTAGATTGCTCACAATGTAATGGGCCATTCCCAGGAAACGAAAAATGGCCTTAACGTTTTATATTAATACAATAGGTTATGTATAAAACAGGTTTTAAAAAGTTAATGCATATTAGCTTAGAACAGCCATATTTTAACACTGTGCGACTGAAAGTTCCAGTAGAGCAGATGAATGGAACTACAGAAGAAAAAAAACCCGCTATGACAAAGGGATAAAGGTTTAACTAAAAGGACTCAAATCTGTATTTCAGGTGCCTCTTTACCTTGCATCAGGAAACGAGTTATTAGGAGTAATGAAATCAGAGATAGAAAATACAAAAACTTTTTAGATCCTTCTGTGCAAGGCGGCGACACTGGCCTTTGCTTCTTCACTTTATAATGATTCCTTTGAGTTGTGGTTCTGAAAAAGCTGTGAAACATCTTCCTGTTATTTCTTTTTCATCTTTCCAAACACTGGCCAGGAATAACCCCATCCTATTCTTTTCTCAGATTTTTGAAACACAGAGTGACTGTAATGACTATAAATTATCTGGTTAATGCGCCAGATTTATAAAAGTGTTAGAGCTCCTCTACGCTGCCACCAGGTGCCTCTGAGAAGGTGGAAGGCACAAGACAGAATCTTACTTTTTCCGTGCTGGCTTCTACTTTAGACTACTGTAAATGTATAACTTTTGAAAATTTTGTAAGTTAACTGGATTTTAGAACAGTCTCACCACACCACTCTCCACCTGATGGCCTATTAGCTCTTTCTTCACCAGAAGCAGCAGCAGGTTGATAGCTAACATTACCTCTGCCATGTGCCTCCAGGATGTCATTGGCTGGCTCATAATCAGCCACCTATCAATCAGCACCCCAAAGTCCCTTTCCCCCAGGCAGCTTTCCAGCCACTCATCCCCCAACCTGTAGTGTTGCATGGGGTTGATGTGGCCCAAGTGCAGGGCATGGCACTTGACCTTGTTGAAGATCATACCATTTACCTCGGCCCATTGATCCAGTCTAAGTCTCTCTGCAGAGCCTCCCTACACTAAAGCAGATCAACAGTCCCTCCCAACTTGGTGTCGTCTGCAAACTTACTGAGGGTGCATTCTATTTCCTCATCAAGATTGTTGATAAAGATGTTAAAAAGAAGTGGTCCCGAGGAACCCCTCTCGTGACAGGCCACCAGCTGGATTTCATTCCATTCACCACCACTTTCTGCACCCAGCTGTCCAGCCAGTGTTTTACCCAGCAGAGTGTACACCTTGTCCAAGCCATAAGCAGCCAGGTTTTTTCTTTAGAATGCAGTGGGAAACAGTGTCAAAGACCTTATGGAAGTCCAGAAAGACAACATCCACATCCTTTCCCTCATCTATCACATGTGTTATCTTCTCATAGAAAAAGATTCCATTTGTCAAGCAGGACATGCCTTTCATAAATTTCTGCTGACTGGGCCTGATCACCTGGTTGTTCTGTATATGGTGCATAATGGCACTCAAGACGACCTGCTCCATGACCTTCCCTGGCACCGAGGTCAGGAGATAAAATGAAGAAAAATGGAAATGTACAGAGAAGTTTTTTTACAACTGTTTGGATAAGGCAAGTAGAAAGACCAGCACTTCACAGAGCTGAAGCAATGGCAAACTGGAAGCAAGGAAAGAAGACAAAGTAGTGTAAATTAAATCAAGGCTTTGACAAATCCCTTTGTTTGCTTCCCTATTTAGCAGCTAAACAAATTACATGCAAGGATAAAATCTTATCTGAAAAAACAGAGTCTTACCACACTGAGGACCTGTAGATGAGACCTAGAGAGACTCTACAGGAAAGTTTATTTTTTCCATTCACATATTTCCTTTTTTTTTTCCTTATACAAGTAATCAGCTCATAAGGAATAGAAGTGTTTTTGCTTTCTAGACCTCCCCATGCTGCTCAGGATCACTGCTGCTTCAACAGCATAGGGCACTAATCTGTTTCACCAGGCCAGTTTGGCCTTTTGGTAGCTAAACGTTTAACACTCTGTATTGAAAAAGGACCTAAGAGCATCATGCAGTTAAGGACCTGCATCCTTAAACCCCATATTATCAGAAGCAGCATGACTATCCAGCTCATTTCTTATCTGTTTCTCATTACACCTTGTACGCAGCCTAGAAATTGCAGCATGTATCCCAAAAGCCTATCCAAAGGACAAAAAAACAACACCAAAACCCCATTGCACTCGCACTGGGTCTTCAGGAGCTGGCTGCTAATGTGTACATGCAGGAGGTGGACATTCAGTGAAGCAAATAAATCCTCTGCAGAAGACTGAGTAGGCTTTCTGGATACAGAACAGCCTGCAAAAGTGTGGCTGATGCATTGCCTTCCTGCACCCAGTGTAAGATTTTGGGGCCATGCAGCCTCCAGAGAGTATTTTTTATTTATTTTTAATTTAAAATCTGTGATTACCCCTTAATTTCTGCCACCTGTTCTGCTTATAAACTTCTGCATGGCCCTCTCTCTGCTCTGATTTCCAACAAGCTGTTGTGTTACCTTAACCCATGGCGCTACCTCCTCCCCTAGGCATTGAGATGACTCATGTGAATTCATGGATGCCAAGTGGCAGCTGGCCCTAAGGCCAACCAGGGATGTGACCCATACTTCAGTTGCTCAATTTTCTTGTAGCTCTGCACCCTGCTAAAATGAAGCAGAAAAATCATGTGGAGCTTCATTTCTAGCAGGATTTCTGTTGGTTTCATGCCTGCTGTAATGGTTTGTGGAAAGCTGCAGTTCACAAATAATGTCTAGAAAAAACTTGAAACTCCTTAAAAGTTTTACCATTTCAGACTCAATTAATCCACATACATACAGGAACCCAGGTGCAAATTCAGACCCCCTCAGACAAAATTAGATGTATGTTTGCTGAAATCATAGTTGGCTTGCTGCTGTAGAATAGCCATCCTTATCCACACTCCTCCTTTTTCTTCACTTTCCACCAGGTCACCAGACAGCAAAGCCTGCATGATAAATATACTTAATTTTGTATTACCAAACTCTCACCAACATAACTTCAGCTAGTACAAAGCATAGCTTCTGTAAACATTGCTTCAGGGTGTTTGTGGAAATCGTCACAGAACTCCACTGGCATTATTGTCCAGTAATGTTATTTTTTAAAAAAGAAAAAAAAAATAGAACATTTAAAATAAGAAAAAAAGTTATGTTTCATCCCGTTTCATCCAGATGAAATTCTAATGGACTCAGTGTACACAGTACACAAGCAAGAGTTTTAGTATGGCATGGAAGAAGCATTTTCTGGTGTGACTCTCATCTCTGTAGCTTGTTTTTAATGTTAAATATACATTCAAACTCAAGATGGTTGTGTTTTCAGGAGACTATCAGCTTCCCATTATAGCTGCAAGACAATTCCAACATTTAAGAAGCAACATTTCCAAGTAACATTTGAAATTATTTCAGGGTTGATGGCCACTGGGCAATTTCTGGCCCATACTTGGATTTTAGCACATTATCTTGAAACTATTCTGGTTCGACCCCATGAGGAGGGACTGCCTGGGTAACTGAGTCAAAATGAGAAGTAGGCTGTAATGCTGAAAGGAGGTTCAGGGGATGAAAGCAGTCCTGTTGCATTGCATGAAAATATTTCTCCCTGAAGGCATCATATCTTGAAGGTTTTCTTTGTGACCAAAACAAATAGGAACTTTTGGGGCTTTCTGAGATTTTCTACACCAGACCATGAGCAGAAGGGGGAAACCAGAAGATGCATTTATCTCCTCCATTCCTAGCTCTGAACAGGAAATCAAGAGAAAGAAACCTTGGAAGATTTACTGGATGTGTTAGGGTTTCTCTTCCCTTGAAGTGATCATTGCAGGATTTCACTCACTGTCTCTAGAAGTATTTTCAAACAGGTTTTCCACCTTCACACACATTGTAAATTTGAACAGTGCCTTGATTAAACATGTGATTTCTTTTCCACACACACCCCGCCACCCCAGGAACTGAAATAGATTTCAGTGTCTACACAAAAGTGCCTCACCACTTTATGCAATGCAGCCTATGCAACAAACCCACAAGACTTTACCATGTCAGCTTTTATAAAAATCCGGCTTTAAAATCTCCCAAGTTTTAAAACCTCAGCAGCTGTTAGAAGCTTTGCCTGTTTGCTGGCTTGTTGCCTTCTTCTCTAAGCAGTCCTGAGACCTGCACATCCCGTTGTTGTTGCCAGTGCTTATGCTGGCATTCTCTGAGCAGCTCCTTCTCAAATCCCAGCTATGACATTTTATTAAACCATACAGTTATCACCATAATCCCACATTAGGGCCTGAGGAATCTAGCTCTGAGAGTAGTATGTATTTTCAGTTCAAAGCCTGCAGCTAGGAGATCATAAATTCCCCAGCTGTGAGAACATTTTCCCATTGCAGAGTCAAACCAATGAGAAAGCACAAAGCCCCTCCAGCCCCCTCATACAGTTGGAGTCAAGTAATTTACTCCACATTTTCAGTCTGGTAACATTAATTCCCCTCACACCCCCAAACCACCGCCATGTGGTTTCACATCTTCCTCAACTGCTGGATAAAATATGTATGACTTGTGCTTTTTACACTCTGTAGGCACTAGTGGAAGGCTACAAGAAAGAAAAATCTAAGGCTTTTCATCCCATTTCAGAGTTTCCAAATTTCTTATGCCTGCCTGTCCACCCAGCTAATAATGCTTTGCCTGGACAGGTCCTTACACAGCACTTCTCGCCAGAATTTGTTACCCTCTATGAAGCATTAATTTGTATTACACTTAGATGCACAAGACAGTTAAGGGAGCAGTCCTACAGACAAATGATTATGTTCTTGCACAAAACCAGCACCTAATACTAAAACTACATTATAGCAATGAACTAGGTTGTCCATTTTGTCCCAACAAACAGGAAACAGCACAGTTGCACGTATCAACAGGCTTGCACAAAATGGGAACTGAATTCATGAGTACATCTTGAAAAATACAAGCTAAGGGAGATGAGTTAAACAGCAGCATCATGACAGGGAACTAGACTCACTGCAAGAGGTCCAGTATCTCTTATCCCATATACCACTATACCACATTGTAAGTTAAGGGCTTGGAGAAAGTGTTGATTCTCTCTGCAAAGAATAAAGCCTTTATCTACAGCACATAAAAAAATAGAATTCCAAAACTGTTGAGAATCAAGAGTAACAAAGGAATACCCCTCTTATTTCTAATTCCACAATGGAATGGTGTTACTATTAATGAGCCAAGAAAACCCTTGCCATTAATTTTCAAATCTTAATTTGTGTTCTGCAATCTGCACCAGACCCTTCAGCAACTTGCAGGTTCAAAGACTGCAAGGGAGATAGGGTTACTCAGGGCTACAAGTA
Organism: Chaetura pelagica; assembly: GCF_000747805.2. NCBI lineage: Eukaryota > Metazoa > Chordata > Aves > Apodiformes > Apodidae > Chaetura > Chaetura pelagica. The sequence continues at coordinate 12,164,113 of NW_009952974.1, read as the reverse complement.
AAGAAATAACGTAGTACTTTAATCACAGACCATCCCTAAATAGAAATCATAAATTAAAGGTCTATACTTATACCTTTTCTTGACAAACGCTTTGTACTTTATAGAATGATAATTTCAGTTCCAAGTAGAGTTTATCAATGTCGATAGGTGTTTTGTCTGTTATCATACACTTACTGGTAGTTTGGTGGAACATGTTCTACAGCACTAATTAAAAATACTAATCTATAGCTCTAAAGTACCTTAGAATTGAGTCATAAATCCCATTTCAATATGACTTATTAATATTTTTTTTCTTTTTGTGATTTAATGCACTATGACTATTTTATGCTGAATTTAGCTCTCACATGAGGCTCATATACAAGAGGGCTGACAAAAGAATTATGATAAACCGTGCCATCACAGGTAAATGTAAAATAATATAAATTAGACACACATCTCTGTGAAAGATGTGGATGCTCCTGTTGGAGATCCTTGACCACAGCAATAACTGTTCTTCAGAGTCCCTTTATTATCTCCCTCCCTTCATTTGTTGATCTGCCTTGAAGACCTTACACCTTGTTTCAGCTGAAGTTCACAATACTCAGACACACAGAGCATTGATATGGACATAGTGCCTGACATCAGTGAAATTAATATTTTCAAATTTTGGCATGTAATTTTTTCAGAAGTGGTTTCTGAATGCTTTAATGCCAGATTTGGGGCTAGATTCAGCTGCAGCATGGAGGAAGAAAATTAAGCCCATAACCTGGCAACTCTCTGACACAGCCTGATGGGGAAACAGGCACCACAGTCCCTTAGGACTCCCACTAATCCCATGCCAAAAATTTGCTGTCAAATCACTTTTGAAGATTGTAATGAGAAGGCTGAATGTATTTTTTTATATTGTGAAACTCTGCATCTTCCAGAAATGTTACTGATTTTCAGGGTATTTTACAAAGTAGGTGTAAAACAAATTTGACATTGTGCTTTGCCAAAATAAAACTCCAAGAAACACTGGACTTAAGCATCATGCAGATGAATTTGATAAGAATTTGAAGAGAGAATGTAGTACACAAAAATCAAGGTGTAGTTTCTGATGACAAACACCATGAACTTGGTTTTAATCTTTTACTGACTGAGCTCCTCTCAGCTGTGTTTGGCCTGTACCAGAGAGTTCCGTTGCTTTGCTTTTAAGATGTTAATGACAATAGCAGTAATTTTTAAAAGGCAAGTATCAGCTAACAAAGAGCCATCTTGAGTTTGTTTTGTGGCTATGAATCTAGAAATATTTGTTACAATTACTCATGTAGCTGGGGCAGCTGTATGCATCATATTTTGCTGGGTTGGGAATTGTGTGCTATTTTGGACAAGCCAGAAAAGAAAAGCCTTCAGAATAAGTGGCTTTGGTGTCTTTCTTGGTAGATGGCAATAGTGGCTCAAGGTTTACATGCAGGAGATGCAAAAAATAACAAGTCAGTACTTATTATTAAATTTTTAGGTTGTCATAGAATAATGATGGCACACAGCTTTTGCCAAAGGAAATTATCCAGCCTTACCACTCAATTCAGATGCCAGCCTCCAAATTTGCTTGTTTGATTGGGCTGGCATTCCTCCCTTGGAGACTAGAAAATGCTCCCATAAGCTTTCATTGACCTAAATCAGTAACATCTGTTAAAAGCATGAATTACTCTCATCAGTCAGAAATGTGCACAAGGGCAGATTTTATCCCCTCAGATAGGTGACAAGCCAGTCATATGCCATCAGTACCCTGCATGTCAACCTATGCATGTATTTCATTGAATTGCTAACTCAGCCTAAGCCCACATCTTTCTTTGAGCTCTCTTAGTGATATTATAAAAGTAAAATTAAACATCCTACATGTTTCTGCCTTCTTTGAAACCGGTGCTTTTTTCACTCCTCACAACAGCATATATATGCATTAGAAGGTCCAGAAAGCTAAGGGAAAATAAGTCTCACCGTCCTTCAGAGTAGCTGAAATACAGTGGAAACATAAACATTTATTTTTCATCCCATGCTATTCTGTTTTAGATACAGATATTTTATTTAGAGTGTTCTGTGAAACCACTTCACACTACAGACTTGCCAGGATCCACATAATTGCCGTTTTTGATGAAAAAATAAAGCCCTATCTCCAGATCAGCTATACCCCACTGCAAATAAGCACAAATAGAGAGGACAGTTCAGCATGTAACTGTGAAGTGCCCGTGTTAGGGTATGTGTGGTCGGCTGTGCTAATTGAATCCAAACCCCCGCACCCATGCTCCTGCTGGCACTGCTCCATCTCCCTGTTTACTATAGCTCTGTGTCTGCCTCTAATAGGTTCTGGCATATTCTCCAATCCCACTATTTCTAATCCTGACATCCACTTGCCAAATTGTGGGAGCAGCTTGGGGAAAAGGAAAAACAAAACAAAGCAACCATCATCTTCAGATGAAACTCGCCCGCCTGCGTGGCTGCCTTCCAACATGTCTGCCAATGCCTGGCTGCTCCACAAGCTACTGCAGGACTTGGAAACTTCAGGAGAAGAAGAAAAAAAATACACAACAGGCACAGAAATAAATGCTTGTGGCTTCAAAAGGAACAGCCATCTGTTTTCCTTACTCCCTGGCAGCAGTAGGAGCTCCCTGTAGTGAGGATGGAGATTTGGCAGGTTTCTGTAACCCTGTTGAGCTTTTACTATCCCTACCAGCAACCCCTGCTGCTTCTCTCCACACCCTCAGACCAATTATACTTTGACTTTTTCCTGCAGCAGCAGTGCCTACACAACCTCATACACACTGACAGTTTATTTAACCTACTCCTTGTCAAAACCAGAAAAGTTAAGTACGGAATTCCTAAATTTGGAATTATTTGTATTTTGCAGCCATCCTGCATCCTAATCATAGCAAAACTGGTTTTAAAATGTAGCTGAGGCAGAGTTTACAGCTGAGAAAAAGAACTTGTTTCAGTTCTGTGATAGCATGCTCTAACCAATGTCATGCAAGATGTCAAGAGAAATTGTCATATTTTGCCACTGTGACTGCCATTTGCATTTTAATTTGCATAATTCTGCTTTCCCATGCAGAAGGTTACCAAGAAAGCAGAGCATGAAACCTGTCATAGAAATGCAAAAAAGAGGAATCAGGGAGTTTATTTTAAAGTAGATTTGAACTGTTTCACTGTATTTCATTGCCATAAAAAGCAAACAATAAATTTGCTCAGTGTTTAAGTTTATTGTTAGTATTTTTCATCAGGTGTGCTGTAGATCAAATCTTAGGGAAAGCAGCAAATACTAGAAAAAGTGTAGCAGGTAAGAGAATGTCAGAACATACATTACACACACTGAAAAAAACAGCTACCCACAACCACAATCATCCCTAGAGTAGCAGCTTTTCAGTACAATTCTTCAAGGCTGTTTCTGTTCTCAGTTACTGTAGTTTTAATATCACTTACAGTCACTTCCTAGAGACTTGGTTATCCAGATTCTAGAAAGTGTTATGTGCATTAGGGAAAACCAGAGTTCTTCATACAGTAACCTGTTGTGCAAGAACAAGAGCAGCTGGTGTAGCTTATATAAAGTGGCAAATAGCCCAGTGCAATAAAATGTAAATGTGTTCATAGCAAGAACAACCATTGGCATAGAATAGATCTCATTGGCATAATGTGTTTCTATTTGGATCACAAATAGAATGATCTGCTCATCTTTTGTCATAACAAAGACAAAACAACAGGATGCAGTTTCCATTACTTTGGGGGTGAATTTCTCTGATATCTGGATTTTCTTATTTTTATTTTACATTCAGTCCTCCCAGTTACAAGGCCTGCATTTTCTCATAGGTCCATGCAAGTCGAAATCCCATTATTTAATTTGCCTATTACCTTATAATCTTCATTGTGGTGTTTGAGATTTTGTTTTATTAGTTTGGGGTGAGTTTTTTATTTTGGTTTTTTGGGGTGGTTTTTTTTTTTTTACATAAAACCAGAACTAGCCAAATGGAACATGGAATCAGTGGGTATTTTTATCTACTGGTAATATTCTTTGTGCAGTTTTTTAAAGAAAGGAGATTCTGCATTAAAACTAATAACCCCTGCCTCAAACAGTTTATTCTTCCTAGTTGCTGCAACAACTTTAACCACCAGGTGCACTCGAATTGCAGATTACTAAATGATCTCCTTTTATATTACCAGAAGAAATATCACTGGAAAAAGGCTTGAACTAGGCTGCATCCTGGCTGCAATATGTACTGTACAAACATACAGTAGTTGACAGTACAACAAAGATTACTCAAACCAGGACAATGACATAACGTGACATATGTGACAGTCAAGTGACTCTATGTAATACATATAGCGTTGTATGTTTAATAAGAGCTGAGACACTTCCTGGACACTATCCATAACAGAGAGGCTGTAGTCACACATTTAATATGAGAAGAAACTAGAGAGGCAATTGTTTCCAATTCTCTCTGCTACAACTACAAAGTTGTCCAAAGAGAAATGAATGTTGGAATGACCCTGTGAAAAATAGGAAGTAAAAGCTCAGCAGAGGGAACTGCCCCATTCTTTTGAGTGCATTAACCCAGCTTCCTAGGAATGGTAATTTTAACATTATATTAATAAAGCCTTTCAGTTTTCATGTAATATCATATACCTTCCACGAGTAAATTCCCATTTCAGTGTCACAAGTGGTCAGGATTTGGGATGTAATGCTTATGCCCTCCCATCTCCCAACTCCATAACTTCCTACTCAAGAAGGTGCTAGTCCTAAGGAATGTACAAGGACCTCTGGATGGACTGAAACCCACAACAAAAACCAGCAAACCAGTCCTACTGTTAATATCTCCAGAGTGCCACCAGGCCACTGGGAAGTGAAGGGTTCTTAGAGGAAGAAACACACTCTGCAGAGAAATTAACACATACAATATATATATTTAAAATAATTCCACAGTTGTTTCTTCCAGTACGGTTGAGCCTCCCCCATTTTTACATAAGAACAGCACAAAGCATCACAGCTGAAGGACAGAAAGTTATACTTTGCACACATATCACTGCAAACAAACAAAAAACAAGACAAACAAAACACACACAAAAAAAAGAACATTATGATCTGGATTGTGCTTTAGAGGCTTCACCCTTTCTCTTTTGGCAGGAGGAATTAGGAGTTGTTCTGCTGGTATTTTGGCATTTTAGCACAAATGCCTCCTGGAGCCTAAAAAGCATTTCCTGGAGCAGCAATGACCTGGTGGGTTCAATGGGTGCAGCTTGGACTTGGCACTCACTAGAAGATCTAGCACATCTTGCTGCAAAAGAATGGGGCTTGATTCTTTACACCAATCGCCCCCAGCAGGCTCAGAGCTTTTTGTGCTGCATTTTTCATGCTGCCTATGTTGTGGATCCAGTCTAAATTTGACCCTGCTTAGGAAGATCATTTCTCCCCACAGGGATTCTGCTCTCCAAGAGAAGAGAACTGAAGGAAATTTTCCTTGAGCTCTCTCTATCCTGAAACATTAGGATTGCTAATAGAGCTCCCAGCTGCTATGATAGTTTGCCTAATATAAACACCTGCCTTCTGCAATGACCCAATCAAAGTAATAGACATTTGGCCACTATACAGCTAGAAATTACATTTTAACACTACAGAGCCAAGCCAGTTACAAACAGGTAAGCTGTAGCTAAAAGATATGATAATTCTGTTCTGGTCCAACAGCCATCCAGTCCTCTAGATGCATATATGTTTTTTAAATGGTCACTTTAGCTCTGCATTAAAGGTTTGTTTGAAGCCAAGAGCTCACTGCCCTAAGAAAACTGCATTCCTTTGGGTTAATATTTCACTTGACAGGAATCCTTTCTGGCTGGAGACTGACTATGCAAACAGGTTTGTATCTCATTGTTTCCAAGAACAAGAGTTTTTCAAACCCTTCTGAAACACAGCTGAATTGAAATACATATTCTCCAATTCTCTTCCTTCTATTTAAATCTGTAACTCCAGGTATACTCTTTTCTCTAAGAATAGCATGTTTGTTTACATTAGTTACGTATTATTCAATTATACTATATTTATATTAATAACAAATTGGATACCATAAAAGCATATGGTTTCAGACCTCACATATATAATAGCCATTAGAATTATTTAGACTCAAGGGGACTTGCAGGACAACAAATTCCTTTCTTTTCTATTTGGAACTATCTGGCTTCACTGGGTCTAATGTCAGGAAACACGTCTCCCTGCTGCATCTAATGTTACTATCTCCTCTGAGTAACATACAAGCAAACATGACATACAACAAAAATACCACATATCAGTACATTACCTAATCTATCCCCACCCTACAAACAGCTCTGCCTTTCTTCTGAACATTCTGCTATTGATGCGGAGAACAGCCTGTCTTCTCCCACCACATAAGACTAAATCCATAGCCACTGCTTATGTCTTACCTTACAAACAGCGGGCAACAGAATAGTTTGCATTTTGTGCTCCTACTTTCAAGTTTTACTTGTCTCCCTAGACCCTCCTAGTGCACCACAGGGAAGTACACCAGAAATTCGGGAATTGAGCTGGAAACAGGAAGACTGAGAAAAGAAAACTCATAATTGAGTCAGAAAAACTAGTAAGTGATTCAGGTGAGTAAGACAGCGACAATGAATCACAGGGAAATTATAAACTGGATACTGACAATAGGGTTTGCTTTTAATAATTCAACAAAATGCTTATTTCTTTTTGAGTACTTAGAGTCTCCCAACAACAAATCTTTACTGAAAAATGTGTAGTGAAGATAAACAAGACTGCTTCAACATCTTTCTGGGCCAAGTATATGTCACCTACAAAATCTCAGTCTAATTCTTTATGCAGGACAGAGATTTGCTTCCAAAAAGTGCAGCAGCCATTACCAAGCAGTAGCTTTTCTAAAAAGCTAGTACAGAGAATCATTCTGTGTCACTTACACACAGAGCATAAATACTTCTGATATACAATAATATATCAGATTTTTTTTTCAGATATCCACTATTTACAGGACTAACCTCAGATTGCCTCTTCAAAGTACATCTAATTATGTCTCTTTTGCCATAAATCAACAATGGAATTAAAAGAGAGTCCTGAATCCTTACCCTCATAAATATAGGCAGGAGCTCCCAGTCCACACACTACCAGTGAAATTAATGCAGTTTGCATCTTGTGCCATTCATGGCCTTTTCAAAGACAGGCAGGTGATGACTCAGAGCATATTGCTTATTTCCTCCTCTACCCCAGTTTCCTGAGGAAGCCACACCCTCCATAGTACGATATGCATCGCTCACATGATTAAAACTAGTCCCTCAGCCCAGTAACAAAAGCATGTCTGTTATATTAGGGGAACTTTGGAGCATTCTGGGTCATTCAGCAAGACTGCTTGCACGTCCTGTCCTCTTACTGGGCTTGTAACCACCATGTCAGAGAATGAATGAATTTTCATCAAATTCCATGTATCACAGAATCTTAGGGGTTGGAAGGGACCTCGAAAGATCACCTAGTCCACCCCCCCTGCCAGAGCAGGATTACCTAGAGCACATCACACAGGCACTAGTCCAGGTGGGTATGTCTCATCCCATGGTTAAATGTCACATCCCATCCTCCTCAAATGCCTCTGTAGGAAGCTCTGTGGCTTCTTCTACCTGAAATTTTGGGCAGTCACCCAAGCAAACCACAGTGACTCCTTGAGTGGCACCTGGAGTGCATAGAGAGGCCTTGCTCAGCACAGAACAGATTGAAGATCTTTTGTTCCACCTCAGGATCATGTCTGAAGTTCTCACATTTGGTTTTGTTCTGAATGGGGCAAATTCAAAACTTTTCACACATTCTCATTACAGGCAATTGTTTCCACACATTTGTTCAAACCAAAGCCAGAGGTTTATGGTTCAGAAAGAGGCTAAGGGAATGAAGGAATGATGCAGTAATTCTGTAACTGTTTTAGCATTTTACTAGTCTTTGAACTTCAACAAATAAATTGAGCTATAGGAATAATTCTAGGAACCAGCAATGTATTATAAGCTTAATACCTTCCCAGTTGCTTTTATGTAGAGAGGGTGTTTGAATAATACTGTTTAGATTTTATTAACTAGTGTTTTCAGCCATGCTTGGACAGAGTGATCTGGTTGAAAACAAAAGCAAAAAAGCAGGTAAAGCATGTCTAGTGTGAGCAACAGAGCGTTTATGCTATCCTCACACATACCAAACAAGCAAGTTTACCCACTTTTTTATTTGCTGTTTACCTTTTATGCAGCATGTAGTCACCAACTGTCTTAACATGTAGTGGCATGTCTGACCCCTATGTGTAAGACGCAGAAGGGTTTTTGCTTCACTCCATGTGTACCAGGCAACCCATGCAAAAAAAAAAACAAAAAAAAAAACGCAAAAAACCCATGCAAAGCAATACAATTTTCTTCTGATTTGGTTATGCTACCCCCCAAAATTTGATAGTGCTTTTGCTCCTTTTCTATGTTTTTTACAAAGGAAAGAAAATAACCAGAGAAAGCAACAAGGAACAGGGACCTGTGTGTACATAACTCTCCTGTTTTGCTTAGCTTTTTTTTTTTTATCTTTAAGAATTAAGATATCAAGTACAGAACAAAGGACAATCCAAATAAGATAGGAAGGACAGTACTCAGTTTTCATCTGGCCTGACTCTGCAGAGATGACACTACCTTTTCTTTGCAGATTTCTAGTCATGTTGAAGTGGAAATTTTAGCTACAGTTATTTTGTTTCATAGTGGCTAGTCTGAAATATCTGCCATCCAGTTGACAGAAACATTGACAAGTGAAATGAAATGAGATTTGTTGAAGAATAGTGCTGGGGAGGGTTTAATCACTTGAAGGAACAGGAGTCAGATCACAAAATCTTCACATACCCACTCAAAAGTAGGGCTTGAATAATTCAACTTTGCAACCCAGGTATACTTCTTTAATGGACACTTCCAAAATATATTTTCCCTTTGAACTTATTTGTTTGACCTTTCTGCAAGGCTTGCTGACTTGGAACAGTGGGTAACTCCAAGTGAGTTCACCTGCACAGCCAATTAACCCACATGTCTGAGCCAGGCTTGGCACATGGAGGTGCACCTGGAATGGAAAGAGGCAATTACAAGATCCCCGGCATTGCTGAAAGGAGGTGAAAACAGAGGTGGAACTGAAACAAGCTTTTAAAAAATTGTTTAAGTGGATGAAAGGTAAACATTTTAAAAAGCAAGGTTTTGTAGATTTTCAGGGTGGAGAAAGCCACAAGAAAAGGTTAAAAATTGAAGTTGTTGTCACTTAATTTTAACCTGATTAAGTTGCAATGGAGCTAATTTTAAATAATAAGTAAAGGGTACATATGTATGTAAAAGAGGTAGATGGAAAATGTGTACTCTTTGAGTCAGTCACATTTTGCTTTTGAACAGGGAGAGGCACAAACTCATTAACTTCTTAAAAGATGCTGTTCATTTATGAAACAATTTCATTTGTTGTTCATTTACTAAAAACTTTATAGAAATGTAAATAAACTGCCCTGATTTACTAGCATAATTTGGAGATCTAGGTAAACCTTTTAATGAAAGTTCTAAAAGGCTGAAAAAGCAAACCAAAACTTGAAATATAAATTAACTCAGGTTAGAGGGAGATGTTTCAGTATCAGAAAATCAACATAAGGAAGAAAAATATTTTTCATATGCCACTGGAAGAAAATTCCAGCTGCAGAAATGTTGCTGCTTGTTTCCCTCTTTGAAAAGGAGGTAGAAACGTCCTCATGAACAAAAAACCCAAGCCGTATTTCGTGTTGTATACAATTTTACATAAGCCAGGACAGCTGACCACAGCTAGGTGGGCAGTTTTCTGCACCCTGACAGTCACAGAAGATCTGAGTGGAGGAGTCAATGCAGACAGACCTGTTTTGTGCAGCTCCTGGTCCAGGCTGGTGAGGTGCAAATCATCTGCTCTTCAGAAACGTGCATCAGTGCTCTGCCTCAGCTATTATCCACCAACGAGAATATTAGGAGGCTTAATTGTTTTCATTGAAGTTGTGCATTAACCTTGAAAGTGGGCCAACTCACCAAACCTCCATCATTCAAAGAGGTTACTGTTTTACAGAGGCTATAGGAGGATCTAGCTTTATCCGGGAAGAGGCCTCTTCACAGCCACACAACTCTTCCTTTATTGCAGGAGCAATGGGCTACAGCTGTTTCAATTTCCCGGTAAAGACATCTTCAATTCAGGTGCATTCCTGGTGAAAGCCATATTTTTAAAGAAAAACTACCTTTCTACCACCTCTTTTGGTGGCAGAGAAGACTAAGAGACAGTGGTACAGACAAATCACTCGGCAGGACTGTGTGGGCAATGAGAATGGTCAAGCGCAAAGTTGGTGATTTCGGAGACAGTACTGGGACAGAAGGGTACTATTTATATTACAAAATTTAAATTGAACCAAAATTAGATCATGCTACTGGTATCTGGAAAGGAATACCTGTTACAATAATATTAGGAAGTAGAAGGAGTAAAAAGCCACTTTTAAAACAAGACCTTTAGGACTGGCAGGAGCCACTATTGCAGCCCTAACAAATCCTTGTTTCCCAGTATAATATTGATATGCAGCTACTCATATATGTAAGCTGCATTCCAGTGATACAAGGTATTATTTTCTGTCTAAAAGAGTTGTATTAGCTTTGGGCCAAGAACAATCTGGAACCTCATAAAGTTTCATTGGTTCCTTTGTGTTCACTTCCCTGTTTTTTTCTTACTGGAAATTCTACTCTTGAAAACATAATCTGACATGATAGTATATATATCTTGCAAGAATGGGACATCTGAGGTTTTACAGAATGTGTTTAACATTTCTAACTGGTTTTATACAGAGCTAACTCACACTGATTATTTTTGAGGACATCCATTCTACAGAGCCTTAGCCTAGCCAGAAATCTTATGCACATTATGTATATCTGTGAGCTCTTCACAGATATGGTGTCTTTGCTTCCTTTTTTACCTTTTATCTAAAATCCTTTTCTCAAGTTCTTACACTATTGGCCTGATTCGTATATTTGCATTTATTTTTGAAGTCGTGTTTGAGTTGCACTTACTTCATGTTCCCCCCTTCATGAGTCTTTTGTTTCTTTCAGCTTAACATTAAAGTTCTGTTTCACCTCTACAGAAACCATGAGTTCAGATCAACAGTTTGTGTTAGCTTGTTATCCCATCACTAGCAGCAAATGCCTGGGGAAGAGGATAACAGGGCAAAACCTCAACAGTGCTTTCCCAAACTACACTCTTCAACCAAGAGTATTTTGAATATTAAATTATTTCTAATTCACCTGCAATTTACTTGTTGGTTTGTTGGGTTTTTTTAATACAGGCAACTGGAAATACATGTTCTACTAAAAGGATTTTCAGGAGCAGAATGTATTTAGTTCCTTTTCCTCTATTTCAGATGTCCTACTTGCACAAGGAAGGTGCCATAAAGAGACATAGTTACCATTAAATTTAAACCAAGACAGCATAAGGGTAAGAGCTGAATGTTTAAGAACTAATGGTTTTATCTTCTCAGAGTGTGGACTGAGATTAATCTTTAACATCTTATAATTCTATGACGCATATTGGATTATGACTCAATAATGACATTTGAACTATCCATACAGTGCAAGCTTGAAATCTACTGTAAAAGAGAAGTAAAATGTAATGCAAATAGAAACAAACAAACAAAACTTAGAGTGTGTAAGAGGTTCCCTTTTCATATTGTATTTTGTAGTAATGACTCAAGAAAACTAATGAAGCAAATGACACAGCAAGAAGACCAGTGGGTATTTTGGTTAGTTCCTGGTACAACTAAGGAAACCACAAAACCACATCAATCCCTAGTCTGCTCAGCCAGTTAAAACAGAAAACATTTCTGGTTTTGCTTCTAGAACTGCAAACCACAAGAATAAAGAAAATTTAGCTTATTCTCAAGTATTAACCTGGTTTGCTTTCAAAACCTCAGTGACAAGAAAACTAGCATCTCGGTGCAGTGCTTGGGTGTGACATGAAGCAAGACATATAAGCACTTGTACCTTGTATGCCTCATGAGCTGTAAAAACTTAACTCTGACTATTTCACACTTCTTCCAGATGGAAGAAAATTACCCCTGATTCCTGCAAGAATCAACACATCTCCTAGCCACATTTTGTACCATGCTGCAAAGTGAAAAGACAGTTATCAGTGTATTTAATAATAAAGTTTTATTTTCATGTATCAACTGTTTCACAAGATAAACAGTGAGTAACACAAGTTGGGGGAAAAGATTGTTCTCTGATCTTGGCAGTTCTTAAGTGATTCTGTGTAGTGGGACTGATGCTTACTGATTTAGAGACAATATTGTTTTCTTCTCTCTATTTACAATGAGTCAAATGGGGAAAACAAGGGGTAATGGGCACAAGTTGCTCCTGGAGAAATTCCAATTGGACACATGAGGTAAATTTTTCACCATGAGGACAATCAAACATTGGAATAATCTCCCAAGGAAAATGGAAGATTCCCCCACATTGGACATTTTTAAATCTCAGCTTGACAGGGTGCTGAGCCATCACATATAAACTATAATATTACCTAGAGAGGTTGGACCAGATGGTCCTTGAGGTCCCTTCCAACTTGGCATTCTATTATTCTATGAACATAATAAGCAGAGCAAACATATATTGATGTTCCAGATAACTGTATGTGATGACCAGTATTTTTTTTGGTGTATTCATGATTCAGTAAAGAGAAATATGAGGAAAATTAACATTATTTAGGCTAGCCAAATCTGGAAAGCCACAGAAAGATTCAGTAATGGTAGGTGATTAATACTCAAATATCTACATTCTTCTTCTTAAGGATTAGTCAGCATAGGATACAGCACAATAATTTCATTGAAATTTGTTTGTTTATTTAGCAAGGCATTGTCTAAAATGGTGGAAATCTGAAAAATGTCCATAACCTGTTTATAAATGTACTCAAAGCTAGTCCCTCTTTTGTGTGTGATTCCTAGAGCAACAGATAGACCTCATAGGATAGTCCAGCTACCCTATCACACTCACTTCTTAAACTATTTCCTCCTGATAATTGCTGGGTGAGAAATATTTTTGAAGTCTTCTGTTAATCATCACTAGAGTAGACAAGAGCTTAGTATATTCTTTGTGCAAGAAAGCAAATGTTTAAATCATGGTATCAGAGCTTTGCAGGGCACAAATGATCAAAATGTGTTAGTCCTTCTTCTCATTCCTTACAGAAGCATTCAAATAGTTTTTCTTTGACATAACGTCTTTTCCAAAGAACAAAGGCAATTTTGGAATACTGAAGAATAGCTTTCCTAGTCTAACTATAGATTATAAGAGTACTGTATGATAAGCTGAAGAGGAAAAGAAAATCACTTTTCTATTTCCTGAGTAATTTTCTGGTCAATTTTTAATAAAGAGAGAGGTCTCGGGGAGCCCTCTTTATAGTATGTTCTAATTGAGCAGTAAAATCTACCATAGATTGTAATCTGTGGAATTGTTTTTTTGCTGAGTACCCTTACAGTACTAACATTAATAGTTGAGTCTTTAACTGTAAAATTTTAATATTGCAGTCAGTAAGTTATTTAAAATTCCATCTAGAAATCACCATGGAAAAACTTTAATACTATTAAACACCCCAAGTGTACTCAGAAACAGTTTCTGAAATACCGACCTTCATGAAATTGAAATTAGGCTTACTTCCAAGAACTATATTTTTGAATTGTGAAAAGCTTATGCAGTATTTTTATGAACTAGAAATAAACCCATTTGAAGTTATGAATGTAGTTTTTTTGAGAGTTTGGGTTTTTTTAGCTGCCTTTTTTTTTTTTTTTTTTTTTAAATCAAGCAGAATTTATTACTTGGTGAGCATATGAGCCTATTTCTGAGCTTCCTTGTTAGAAGCAGTTCTGGAACTCTGTGACGAGGGATTCTATTCAAGAAATATGTGATAGGCATTTAGCTGTCTAAAATGTGCAGCATGTGAGATGAACCAAGCCGCAGTAATTGCAACACTTCCCAGGCCTTTTCATTTGAAGACTTCCAGTGCCTGTTAGTGTCAAATCTCAGCTTGGCAGTTTTCCACATCTACTGGAATAACTGCCTCCTCTCTCTTCACTGGACATGATTCTTTCCTTTTTTTCTTGTTTAAGCCTGGCCCTGATGCTCCCCAGATTTGCTTTCCTCACTCTGTAGCTTATGCTATTTATGTTCATGAGTCTCTGCTGCATGTGTCTTAAAGGAGAAAAATACACCTTTGAAAACAAAGACTTTTACTTCAGCATGGCTTTGTTTTAGAGTGTATAATGCTAGTCTTCTAGATGGCTTTTCTATGATGGGAAGGCTGCAAATTTACTGGTGCACCTATCCCCTACCATGGTGAAGGACCCCACGGGCAGAGACAGCCTGGGCTGTCACACCTGGATCTCAGCATGGCAGAACTCTGTGTTCTCCCCTTGGTCTCAGAGGATTTTTACCATCTTGTCACACTTCCCTCAACTCAATTTGCTACTTTTTTGTAGAAAGTGAACAGCAAAGGGTAGCTGACCCACAGCCACAGGGTGTACATGCTCTCCCTTCCTCAGGATATCAGCAAGCTCAGATTTTCCAGATCTCTGTCTCTTTACAGGCTGTTCCCTGTTTCCCTACTCAGGGACATGATAGCAGCAAAATTTGTGTAGATTCCAGAAATGTTAGCTGATGCAACAAGTCTGGAGACCTCAGTGAAATAACCAAAACATATTCCAAACTTCCACATACCCATTTTGTTGCCACTCTTGAGTATTTTATTTTTTTTAGTTAGAATTCCCTCTTCCTGCATATGCCTTTTTCTCCTACATAGGGTTGGTTTTTTTTGACATCTACAATTATTGCTGTTCTTCTGTCTTATATATTACTGATACTCCACCATTTACTTAAAATGGTGGATGACATGCCTTCCATATTCTCTAATGGTTTTGAAAGCTGACTTTCATAATCTTCATCAGGTGATCCTTTGTCTTCTTCGTCCACTTGGTACAATCAGTTTCCCTGGCACAGCCTTGTACTTAACATATTCATTTTAGTGCTCAGATTAATCTATTTAAATGGTAATAAGTCTCACTCCTCCTACCACTCAGACATGCACAGTGTATTTTTCAGTGCCAAAGCGTGTCTCAAAAGAAATTAACTCATTCATTTAAGATAATACAAAATCAAATTACTAACTTGGTTACTCTTCATCTTCCATTAAAAGAATTCAGAAATCTTTCCTTTAAGCTCAGTATCCTTGCATCCCATCAGCATTATTCATCATCTTGGAGCTGTTTGGAAAAGAGATTGTGCCTGTTGCCTCTTACTCAGATGTAAAGATATTTAATTGAATTCAATCTCCCTCATCAAATATCAGCTGTACTAAAGATTTATTTTTGTGTGGCTGTGCATTGCATAATACTTAGCAAGCTTCTTGCACAGCTCAACAGAGTTATCTCATGGCCATCATGGAATGAGTTGGAATTATATTTCTCATCTCCTGGGCTGATTTATTGCACTACGTGGGAGAGATTCTAATCTCAATTATACTAAAATCAATTATAACACTGGATATTTGCCAGCACAAGATCAGATTCTGACTCATTCTTTTGTGTTTTGTGGTATTTTTCCTCCTCATTTCCTTTTCATTATGAAACTTTGTGTCATAGTCAGAAATTGGTTATAAAAGCGTGTATTTCTGCTAATGTGTTTTATATTTGGAAAATTCTGTTCAAAACAAAGTTAGTCCTTATATAATTGAGCATGCATACTTTTGTTTCATGTCCTTTGAATACCCACATTGTTAGCCACAAAAGCATGGCTAAATCTATGTTAAATTGTGGACATCTTGTAATTATTAACACAAATAACTGATTCTAAAATCCACTGCCCCAGAAGCAGGATGCTATAGCAAATTGCTTTGGTTTGGGGGGATGTGGAATTTACCCTTCCTTTACTGTATATTATGCATGACTTGCCAGTGAAAAAGGAAGAACCACAAATTATTGATTTCCGACAACTATTGTAAAAAATTGTTTTATGTAAGCACATCTATTGAGCAACTTACTGCTTCTTTACTAACATAAGTTTTACTTTCTCCAAAAAAAGTGGGATAACTTGACTCAAGTTGCTAAGGGTGTAGGTTGCAGTGATAAACATTTTCAACATTTTGGTCAACAAATCCAGCTTCCAGGCATCCTGATGCTCTTGAAGACCTTTTCTTCCCAAGTCATTCACCAGGCCTGGCATCAATTAAGTTTATTCGCCTCTACTTTGAAAGCTTGTTTGTCATTTAATAAATGAATTTACTTTTTAGTAAGATTGCTGAACAGGGTTCATTTTCTCTAGTCAGCAACAAAAGTAGAGTTAGATTGGAATTAGCTCAGTTGTGATATTTTCACCTTGTTCTTTAACCTAGCCTTTTCATGGAGGAAGCTATTAATGGCCGTCTGATTAATGGAATACATGGAATACTTCCTCTCCACCCCCCAGTTTCCAAGAATTGTTCCATTTCGTTTTCCAAAATAAAGAATAACTGCAGCAATTCACACTCTTGTTCACTTCCACACACAGAGAAGCCTGAAAACAAGCTAAGCCCAACCTTCCCAAACTGGACTGGATATTGGTCTCATTTACACCCTAAAAATCAACATGAATTAAGCAGGAAGCAGAAAATAAGCTACTGACTAATTATCCTAAGTGAATAATCTGTTTGCTTTATTTAATATATCCACCCACTTTCCCTTTTTTTCATTTGCCTTCCACTTTCTATCAAATTTGTTACATGAACACCAACTACATCCAGGCTAATATTACTAGTGCTTTTCATGCAAAACATTCTGAAAGAGCTATGACAGACTTATATTCAGCCTGCAATTCACCTTGAACCAGTGAGTTGTTTGGCTAAATCAGTGAGCAGTTGTAAAATTACATTTTTCCATAGGAGGGGTACTTTGCAAGAAGAGCAGCAGAGAGAGATGAGTGATATTCAAACATGGGTCTCCCAAGCCTTCAAAGAACTATGCTGTCCTAGAGGACATAATCTCACTGTGTTCTCTTTAGTGGAATATCACTTTTTGGAGTATCTCATGTAGCATATTATTTTATTGCTGCAATACTTAGGTTAGGGAGCAGAATCACAATTATTTCTCCGAAATGAAAACCCAAATAGCTGCCATTTCAATGAAATGCTGCAACGTTTAACCTACTCAGAGCCCCAGGGGCTCAGTGCCTTGGAGAGTGGTACAAGGGGGCTCCCAGTCACTGCTGGGAACAGTGATTCTCGTCTATGCAAGCAGGCAAAGTAGAAAGAAATAGCAATATGTTGTTGCAAATAGAAATAGTTTCCTTATAGATAGTCCCTTGAAAACCAAGGTCCTTAATCAGCTGGTGAAATATTTGCTATCAGAACTGCTCCTCAGTGGCAGACTACTCTCATAAGTTGTTGTTGGTTGGTTGGTTTGGTTTTTTGTGTTTGTTTTTTTTTTCCTCCTAATGTACCTCTTATCTTCAGAAAACTGAGTTTTCATTTAAAAAAAAATTCCTTAAGGGCATAAAAGGTTTCAACTAAAAACTGAAAACCATCCAAAATTTTCTCTGTGAAAATAAAGACCTTTTTTGTTCATGTCTAGTCCTCACCTCTTTCACCATTCCACAGACAGTCTTAAAGTTATTAACAAATGGAAACCTTTGTTAGACATTATTTCTGGTTGAAAATATGTCACAAGAACGTGCCTACAGGCAAAGACTGTCTAATACATGTTTTCTTTCTCATTTTTTATTTTATTATTTTATCAATTTTCAGTTAAGCTCTTACTTATTGAGCTAATATTTGAAACAGAGGGCAAATACTGAATAGGTTTTTTTACATGAAAACAGATTGTGAGCTTTACATCATTATCTATGTGAATGTCAGTTCCCCAAAACAACAACAAAAAATAGATCATTCACTAGCTTCTATTATTATTTCACTCCGCTTTTATTCATTATCTCTTCTGTTACAGCTTCTCAGAGCCGCAGCGTAACAAGTCAACAGAGAATAAAGAAATAATCCCTGCCTCAGGATTCATGATCTTTACCGGACTTTGCAGGCTGAAGCAAATAGGCTCCTTCTTTCTTGGCACCTCAGAGATCCAAGTCAGCTCCAAGCTGGGAGCAGCATCATTAACTCAAGTCAGTAAATCCTGTGCTTCTGCTGCAACAATCCAGAGGGCCACGAAAATGATCCAA
The DNA here is from genome assembly GCF_000747805.2 of Chaetura pelagica. Taxonomy (NCBI): domain Eukaryota; kingdom Metazoa; phylum Chordata; class Aves; order Apodiformes; family Apodidae; genus Chaetura; species Chaetura pelagica. Next base: position 12,145,882 of record NW_009952974.1, on the reverse strand, counting down.
GGGCTGGAGCACCTCACTTATGAGGACAGGCTGAGGGAGTTGGGGTTGTTCAGCCTGAAGAAGGCTCTGGGAGGACCTCATAGCAGCCTTCCAGTACCTGAAGGGGGCCTACAGGAAAGCTGGGAAGGGACTTGTTACAAGGTCTTGTAGTGAGAAGACAAGGGGTAATGGTTTTAAACTGAAAGACCAGAGATTGGGGTTAGAGATCAGGAGGAAATTATTTAGTGTGAGGGTGGTGAGACACTGGAACAGGCTGCCCAGTGATGTTGTGGAAGGTCCATTCCTGGAAGTGTTGAAGGCCAGGTTAGATGGGGCCCTGAGCAACCTGATCTAGTGGGAGGTGCCCCTGCCCATGCAGGGGGGTTGGAATTCAATGATCTTTAAGGTCCCTTCCAACTCAATCCATTCTATGATTCTATGATCTACCTGCAGCCCCTCAGGTGGACTTGTGGCTCTCCAAGAGAGAAAAACATAGGCATGCCATGGTTATAAATTATGGGCCAGTAGACAAACACATAGGCAGTTCACAGATGAGGAAAGAAGCTGAAATAAGTCAGCCTTGATAACCAAGCTACTATCCAGTTTCTGTGGACACTACAGTTACAAGTTCAAAAAAGCTGTTTCAGAAAACAAGATGAGTTTTTTGTGTGTGCCTACAGGGAGGTCTAACACAGGGAGTGGAGAAGTATAGGAGTGTATAAATGTGCTTCCTTGAAAATGAATTTGTTATGGGATGGAGATCAGAATCAAGTCAATCATAGTCTTCAATGAAAGACTGTAATTTCAGGAGAGTCTAGAACTGTAGGCATGAGAACAGCCTCTGTCTGAAATCATGGAGAACCAGTGGAGGAGAATCAAAGCAACAGGTCTGAATGTTCAGAGAGAAGAAAACAGCATTTGTTGGAGAAGAGGATTTGGCAGTGATTGGAAAGTGAGATAGTCAGACTTGATCATTGAGTTTTAGCAATGAATTTAGAGTACTTTAGACTTGTTTGGAAAAAAAAGATTGTACTGCAGCAGCACTGACTTTGGCTCACCTGTCTGATTAAATGAGACACATGAATGTTTTGCATGACAGGAATGCTACAAAACAGCCAAAGCAGACCTTATATTCTGACCTGATCAGCCTTCTGTGGATGTGAAGATGCCACAGTGTCCCTAGACAACTTAGTCTTGGGCTCCATGATCTGTATCTGTTGGAAAGCTTTCCATAACATGTAATCTAAGTCTCCCTTGCTGTTTTAAGCACATTACCATATTCACTAAGACAAGGGCAAGAAATAGTGTACTGCTTTCTTCTTTGCAGCAAACCATTGTATACTTCAAAATAGTTACTAAGTCTCCCTTCAATCTGTTCTCTTTCTGGCAATCATTATTCACTTTCAATCTAAGGTATTTTATCTTGGAAAACATTTATGAAGAGTAAGGAATATGACTAGTGACAAATAAAGTATCAGAATGCAATATAATAGGGAAAAAATCTGTATTGTCTATGAAATGAGGAGCTATGCTAATGCATATTGACATAATATGAGTTTAGTAAAGCCTTATTTTAAGCAGTTTGAAAATACTTATGGCTATATGGAAATAAATATAATTTCCATATGCAAATTCTTTTATTAGAAAGGCTCAGATCTCCATTCTGAAATTGGGTTTTGCCGCCAAGCAACATGTTAACAATGAATTTCATTTCCTTTTATTGCACATCTGCTAGTAGTAGATGACAGTCAATTGGCAAAACTGGTATCCCAAGCACTGGCACAACATCAGCTTTTTTCTCCCTTGATTTCATTCATTTCCTGCCTGTTGAAAATCACTACCTCCCAAAAATTGTATCAATTCATACTGGCCCTCAGAACAGAGTGGTATTACTGTAGTTTAAGAAGATGAAGGTATTTTGAAGTGAACTAATAGGATTTGTTAGAAAAGGAATGAACGGATTACTTAGTAATATTCCTCTGCACAATCCAGGAATTTGCTGCTCTTTAAATAAGGATCTATCTGCTGATCTACAACCCTCTACCTAATTCAAAGGCAAAATCTGCATAAAGAAAAAGATGTTTCAGGGCCAGGGTGGAGAGGTCAATGTGTGTTCCCACCCCTGAGAAAACACCTGAAACGAATCTGGCCCTGCCACATTGTGGTTGAATAGCAACTTTCTTTACATCAGCTGTTCTAAAAGGCGTAGAAAGCTTTTCTAAGTATGATAAGACAGAGACCAGGAAAAAGAGCAAAGAATTTGTGCTGGCCAAAGAATATGTCCACTTACACCCCTGTGGAGAAAGAGCATGAAGCAACATGGCTTTTCTTACTAAGGAAACCTAGTGCAATGTGGAGACATCCCTCTTTCTTTACAACTCCAAGCACTGTTTTTCTCCATTCCCTGGGGCACTGAAGCAAAGTATTTTTGTGCTGCCATGGCACAGGTGCTTCAGCTGGACACAGACAACATGCCAATTTGCCTCAACTGGCAATACCACTTTATCCCTGCCAACACAAGGAACTCCCAGGTAGCTCCATTATCATTAGAGGCTGCATCGCTATGGTCATTCCTGTCTCTCTCTTCAACTCTGAAGAGAATGTGGTGTTTTGCAACAAGGGTGAAACAGTTGTTTAATTGATCTTGTCCTTTAAAAAGCCAGATGTGAATTGTACTAAGTACATTTGAGACTATTTGGGATCACTTTTTTTCTTTAACAGAATTTGCCTAAGAAGACGGAGTTCCACAAATGTCAACATAATTACAATACTTCAGAAAATACAGATCTAAAAAACCACAAGGACCTAACTTGTGTCTCTGCAAACATCAAAGAATATTTTGGTTTTCTTTCTGAAATGCATTTTCCTTTCTGCAGATAAACTTGGAGGCTGCTTGTTTAACATTCAGGTAAAAACTTACTTGAGTTTTTCTGGTTTTCTTTTTTATTTATTTATAAGAATATTCTTTATATGAGGGATGTCAAACTAAATACATCTGTATAGCAAAAATATTAAAGTAAATAAAGCCTAGGTTCTCTTGGAAGCAAGTAGATAATATACCTAGCACCAATGATTGAAAAATGTTCACATCAAAAAAAGTAACTTTGTAAGAAATTCAACACATACTGTATGTAGTGCTACTCATTATTTGTCTATGTAGTATGTATCTTAAAATCTAATTATTAAAAATATGTATATTATATACAATGAACACTATATACAATGAAATACACTATGAACAATGGAAAAAAAAAAAAGAAAAAAAAAAGAAAAAAAAAAAAGAAGCTACTGCTCTTTTTTATTTACAAGTTGTCCAGTATTTCCTTACTGATGTTCTTTTAGTGATAATAATATTCACAGATCTCTCTGTTGTTCTTGAATTAGAGTATTCTACATGGACAGACCAGTTTAGAAATCATGTTTTCTTCAAATGTTGTATTTCACTGTAGAATAAGGTGTTAATCACTTTGTTATATATTCCAAGGTGTGATAAAGAAGCCCCTGCATGGTATATTTTTTCACCTTCTTCTGCAATACCAAGATGTAAACAATTGTTAATGGCATGGCAATACAGTTAATTGGAAGGTAAGTCAAAATAGGAAGTCCTCTACCAATATTTGTTTTTCTTTTGACAAGATCAAACAAAACAGCTTTTCAAGTTTCCTCTTTGATGAATCTGTATGCCTAGCTCAAGGCTTGAAGCACAAGAAGCAAACCACAGAGGGGTGAGTTTAGTGGGCAAATTATAAGATGCAGAAAATGTAGCAAAGGACATGGCTGTGTTTGATTACAGTTTTTTTCACATGAACATCATCATGACAAATGGCTATTTTTGCACTGATTCAAAGGATCTTTGAGTCACAGTATCTTAAAAAGTAGATTACTCCAATAATTCCTTTTACATATATATATATATATATATGTTTGTATGGGGGGGCTATGTAAGTCTGCATTAAAATACAAAAAGAAAGTTTGTAATGCAGAACAAGATAAACTTTTTATTACTATAAGCTTTTATTATCTAGGAATAAGCTAAGGAGAACAATGAACAAGCTATGTAGCTGTCAGTAGGTGACATCTAATAAAGGCTTTACATCTCATTATGATAGTAATCGAACAAGTTTAAAGAGAATACTTTTCTTTACTCTTGCACTCACATCCTATACTTTCTCTAAACTTTCCTATGCCACAGAAAGAAGGGTCAAATTCCTCCCTAATGTCTTAAGAGTGTGGTTCCAGTGTGAGCAGAGCCATGCTTATTCCTTTCACCAGATATGGGTGTGAAGAAAACAATCTAAACTAAGCATGACCAGCACAACACTTCTGCCTCAGCTGTCAGAACGTCAGTCAAGTCCTTGTGGCACATAGAGGAGCAGCACTACATGGTGAGGTCAAATGTGCAGAGTTTAGTTCTAGAAGAGTTAACTTGCTCATATTTTGAGCATCTGTAAAGTCTAATGTGAATTGAATGTTAAGTAAATCAACTTAGTTTATTTGCATAGACTAAGCATGGCATATTGCCATGTATTTCAATTCAACTTCTTTTCAGCATCACGTGCCTTTCGTGTATTTCATACATGCTTGAAAGATAATATTTTTTAATACTTGTTAAGGTTTTTTATATGTTTATGGAACTGAATCTTGTATTTTTCCTGAAAAACTGTGTAGTTAGATGCTTATGTGCAAAACTCTCACAACAGAGAAAAAAAGATCCAGTCAATGAGAGTTAAACAATTATTACCTTGCAGAAGTTTTATTCATTTAAAACTCTAACTTCAGACTTTACTGGGGAGCCTTTTGGGTTAGAAAGTAAAAGCTGAAAAATAGCAGCAAGAAAACCCTCCTATTTCTCAATTAAACCACAAATAGACAAGTTATTGAGCTTTTATTACTGCATAGCTGAATGTTGCCCTGTCTGCATCTCAGATTGAAGTAAATCTGGGAAGAAACTTAGCAGTTAGGGAGCAAGAAATATTTTCTGATCTTAAGAAATGGGCAGCTGCCTGAAAATGCTCAGCAATTTGGAATGTCAGCTCAAGCACTGGGGAATGACTTGGTGGAAAGGTTCACAGCCAAAATCATCCAGTGCACATCCGTGCTTTCAAACCAGGCTTTCCAAGGGCACTCCGGGTTGTTGTGTGACCTGGAAATGGGATACATTACAGCATGCAAGGATTTGCTTTTTGCTGGTAGGTATAAGTTTGTAGACAGACACTTCCAAAGTCTCATTAGGACACCAGTCTTTGGAAAGATGTGATTACAAACACAGCACAATTCACTTTGCCAGCACGCTGTACCACAAGGCTGTGATCTCCAGCTCTCTGGTGTTTGGTATGTGAATATATACCTGGACCTATAGGTACAAGAAATACATAAAAGCTAGATTGTGCCTCAAGGCAAATATTCTGTTGATTCTACTGTCCTTCCCGTAACATCTTGTGATGTTTTGCCATATTCATGTACTTACCCCATGAGACATCCATGTGAGCAGATTTCTGGCTTTATTTTCATGTTTAAACCAAGTTGCTGCAGCTTTTTTTTAAAACCAAATCTGCAGTTGTTGTGACCATATTAAAGTGCAACTTTTCAGGCTCAGTGTGTAAGTCTGCTATTAGAGGTTTAAACCTCAGTGTGGCCAAAGTCTGTAATGAAAGTGAAGCTCTCTTTCCATTTCCTATGATTCAGCATAGCTGTATTTGGGAATCACCCAGTGGAGCTTCTTGTGCTGTGACACCAGAGGCCTGCCCACCGAGCTCCGGTGGCCTTACCCATGGTATCACAGGGATGGAAAACCATTGCCTCAGTGCTGGCTGGAGGAGGCAAAGATACACCAATTGAGTATGTGGAGTGGTTGTTAAGGATTCTACTTCTGAACCTCATAAAAAGCTCATTAAAATCAGAGGCAAGGTGGTTTTTCAATTATTTCAGTGTACTTTACATTAATTCCCAAGACATTCTTGTTTAAAGTGTTACTTAAAATATTAAGGATTGTGATGTAAGGAGGTACTACATGCAGGAACAGAATCTTTTGAAGGCAGTAACATGCTTTATGGCCACTAGTAGTACTACATTACTACTTAAACAACAACATAGGAACAAATGTTTTATCCATTATATGGCTATACCTCCACTGACTTTTGCTGTAAGAGTAACACTAAGAATGATATAGGAGTGATCTTTTTAAGTTTGTTTCTAAAGCATGTTTAGTTAAAGCTCCCTCTGTTTAGTAGTTACCTCTCAATGGTATTTCCTACTTTAAAAAGTCACTGTAAATAGCCTCTCATCCTTCTGTTCCAAAAATAAGAAGAGCAAAACAAGCTAGCAGCTTTGCAGGCAGAAAACCTAGGAGCCAAATTCTGAAATAGCTCCAGCTGTGACACCAAGGAAATCAACCAGTCTGGTTTCAACTCCTCTGAAATGAGAAACTTCATCCTACCAACAAAAAAAAAAAAAAAAAAAAGTTGCTTGAAACAGTAACAGTCCACCAGTTGCTAATCATGTTCTCAAAGCTATTCTAAAAGTGACACTTGAAGGCAAAGGCAGTTGGCAGGTCTTTCTCCAAAGTAGATGGAGTTAAAGCTTTCTATTCACCAGGCAATGTTTTTGTGTTAGAGTAGCACAAAACTGGTGGAAGTTTCTGATAGATCCCTTGTTTGCTTGGATTGGGGGAATTCAGGTTTCTTTTTTCCACTTGCTTTAGGGGTTATAGTAGGAAAGCCTTCAGTAACAAGTTTGCTATTTCTTGGTACATCTGGACAATGTATTATTGGATTCAAAAGTTGGATTAAAAATGAAGGGAAAAAAGGTTAAGTTCAAAAGGAATGCAGGTTTTTTCCTATTTTTCTAAAAAAAAAAAATATCTGTTTCTGTTAATGCAAAATATTTTCTTTAGCCTAATTTTTTCACTTCATAGTTGTTTTGTCATCTAAAATATTTTAAATGAGGACTTTATTTTCAAAGTAAAAATGGAATGTTTTTATTTAGATATGTGAAAATAAGCTCTAAATTTTACTTGTTTTTACCCTTAAAGCTATTCTACAGATCATTAGATTTTTGAAAATAATTATTATTTATCTGAAAATGTTGATGTGAATTTCATATTTGCATAAAATGCCTATTTAATGCCTTTCCCTCACATTTCCAGCATAACTGCAGATACATCTAGTAGTGGGGGACTGATTTCAAAAGAATGCCTTATTTATTTGGAATTATTGTCAAATGAAGGAAACAGCTCACCTATGTGTAAGGTCATACATCTTGTTTTTACTTTTTCTAATGTAAGTGCTACTTCAATATAAAAGATATGCAATCAGAATACTTCTGGTTTGCTTTTAAACTGCATTAGTTTGGATTTATATTGTAATCTGAACTCTAGTCTCTGTATGTAGGTTTTTTTAAAAAGTGATCATATTTGTGTGTGGAAGAGATTGATTTCACATGATTTTCATAGCATTCCTGATTACAATTCAGACCAGGGATTGCACTTTTATTGCATAGAAACACTTTGGGTGTTGTATAAAACTGCTTGGTCAGACAGAAACTAGCACATCAGGGTAAGACAATGTGCTGTGAACTCCAGAATTAAAGAAGCCAGTTACTCTCCCAGTGTGTGTCTCTTGGTTGACTGACCTTGGCTTTAAAAAGATGCAATTTCAAAATAAGGCTTTTCTTGTGACTAATATATTTATCAGGTTTCAATCTTGTGTGGCTTACATGGGATTCTCTAGTGGCTTATAAGGAGTAATCTCTTGCTGTAACCTTTCCCTTGATTGATCTTGCAAGGTCTCTTTCTCCACTGTCTCCCTCCTGCTGCTTCTTTTTGCAAAACTAGTAGGAACAAAATTATTGTTGAAAACTCTCAGCCTGTGTCAAATCTGGTTAAACCAGCTGGCCAGTTTTCAAAAGTCCTTGAAGAGAAGAAGACAGTCAGAGGCACACAGACACAGTATAACAGTATACACAGTATAAGCTTTCTTGCATTGGGAATTGATAAAATCAGTAGTAGCCATGCACTTGATTTCCTAAAATCTTGTAAACTCTATAAAGTTGTGTCAACAGTACTCCAGTTATTAGGCTGAAAAATGCAGTGAGGGACTTTTCTGTTCCAGCAGCTTTTGGTGGGATGGGATGCTTTTATTAAGAACCCCTGCCTCCTTGTCACACCAACATCTGCTTATTGTGCCTTTGAAACTTGACATGGTCTTGAACCACTGTTTCACACCATTCTAAAACGTGGTCATTTATTTCCCCCCCTGTTCTTTTTCTTTCATGAATTTGACAGTGTGGCAAAGAACCAGACACGCTGAGGACTTGAGCCTTAGTATTGACACCTTGTTAATAGCACTGCTCAGTACAATAGTTTTCTAACTGAAGTTCACTCGAAACAGTATGAGTTTTTTTACTCACTTACACTAAAAGGAACTCTTGTTAAGGTTTATACTAATAGTATTTTTTTTCTTGATCAAAGTGCTAGTTACAGAAACTGTACTTCATATTAGGCCTATAAAAGACATCATCCTCTAGTAAGCACAGCTCTATTCAGAGGGCTTTTTCTTTATAACTTGGCTCAGCTGAACGTGGAATGGGAGAATGGGGGAGGCCCAGAGGTGGCAATAGCAGAAGAAACCAAAATTAAAGCTGCAGGATTATGGCATTGCTGTTAGCCATTTCAGCCTGAACTACTCTATTTTTACCCACTGCTTCTTGGATGTGATGGGGAGCAGTTTTAAGAAGAGAAACAAAACCTGGAGCAGGAACTAACTTACGCAAAACACCGTGGTTCCAGTTTGAGAAAGGAAAATAAGTTGTGAACATACATAACATCATATACAGTGGCAAAGACAGACACAATGATGTCTCAGGCTTTCTCTATGGCACTGCTGGCAAGCAGTAGAATAATTGCCACGTTATCCAGCACAATTTGAATGAAACTGACTCAAATTTAATTATCTCCTGTATTTAGAGCATTTCTCCACCCACAGGACTTTTAGTCTTTAGGGTCCTGCTGAGAAACTGTAATGTTCTACACAAAATGCAAGCTGTTAGGGGAATCCCATTCTGAAACCTGCTGTAGTTTACCATTACACGGTGTAACTCCTGCACTAGTGGTGGTCTGGTTTTTGTTTGTTGCTTTCTTCTCAGGTATCTTTACATCCTTATTTCACATGGCACTGTATGGCAGCCTGGCTCGTCCAGCCCTTAAGTTTCAAAATGTCCTTCATGGATTTGACTTTATTTAGACCCTGAGCTTTTTTCTTGCATGTTTTTGTTCTGCATCTGTCTGCAGTCATTGCCACAACTGCCTTTACCAAATCGACCCATCTCCTAATCTCCTCTGAAACCTTTTGCTTCTCCTTCATTGATCAAATGCTATTGACCATTAGATACCACTTTGGACTTTAGTTCTGTTTTATTTTTGTGAAGAAGTGCTACAAAGTAATGAGTTTAAAGTACTACTCTATTATTTTAGTTTTGTATTTAACATAAGTACAGTCTTCTAAAATTACAGGTTGCTTTCTTAATTCTAATGAAAGATGTCACATGATTGCCCACCAAACTTATAGAATTAAAATTAAAAATTGCTCTTCAAATTATACTGAGAATTACTGAAATACTTCCAGAACATTTTACTTACTTCTAAATTATAGGAAAATATTTTCTTAAAATACAACTTTAGAAATCTACAGAAATAGTTGTGGAACTCTAAATGCTTAATTATTCCTTCTATTCCTGGCTTTTTGCAAAAGTATAAAAAAACCCACTGGCTTGTTCTGCTGAAAACTGCTGATGTTAAACAGATGAAATACAAATTTGATGAGACTGCATTTCAAATCACATGATAAAACTAAAATGTGGATAAAGTAGATAACTTTTTAAGAGTAAAAGTTCAGAGAATTAAGTTTTGCAGTGAATGCTGGAGACATGGTTTTGTCTCACACAGGCTTTTTCAGCTCAGCTGATCAGCTCTAACGGCGTTGAACTGCTACACTGTTGAGCTGTTGAGCTCTCCTTGCCCGGGGAGGCGCTTACTCCTCCTTGGCTGTGCTCTGCCCAGTCAATTGTAAGAGTCAGTAAAGCAGCAACAGAGAGAGGCAGCTCTACCACCCAGCCCCCACCCAAAGCACTGCTTGCTCAAGTTTTTTCATTTCTAAAAAGACCTAAGACCAACGTTTCTGTGAGTTGATTAATGTATGTTAACAGGGTGATGGTTCCAGTTCTTATGTTCATCTTGAATGAACAGCAGCAATTGAGTCCACCAGTATTAATAAACACTAACCCAGACCACTAGATATAAGCTCCATTTTAGCTACCTTAATCATTCAACAGAAGTCTGTGTGGATGGCTGTCCTTACCAGCTGAAAGAATATAAACCATTTAAGAATTAACAGTTTATTTAAACTCATCATTGTTGGATCATTCTTATGGGATAATTTTACACCAGTAACAGAGTATCACTCTCATCCAGACCCCCTGAGTCTTTTTCTTTCCTCACTTCTGCTTTAGACAAGGATTTGATGTACTCATCATTTGATGTCTGTTGTTCCTCTGTCAGCATTGCCCCTGAACCGTAAGCACAGGCACATGTGTGCAGTAGGACAAAGATTTTGAAACAGTTAAACCAAGGCAAGAGTAGTCACGAGAACAGTGTTTCATTCAGTAGATGCGTCATCACCCTCTGATGAGCACCGGAATGGATTCCTTTTGCACTGATGTGCCTCTGTAATCAGAGTGGATGCTGCAATAAACTACGTCAGTGGCAGTTTGAAAAACTGGGGTTGCAGAAGTGCCCTCAATTTGTATTTTTTTTCTTGGAAACGCTTTCCTCTTACTCTGTCTTCATTAGATTCATAAGTTCACATACTTCAGCACTGATTCCCTTTTCCCCCAAGAAGGTTTTGAGCTGCCAAGGTCCCTCCTGAAACTCCTATTTTTTCAATAAGCATAGATGACAAAATGTAGATACTTTTTGCTCAGTGCAAACCATTTGCTCACTCACTCTTGTTTCACCATCTATCAAGGAAACCACCACAGACTGTGTAAGATACTCTTCCTGGCTTTTATTGCAGTTATGCACTATGATGATATCACAAACTACGTCACCTTCCCAGACTTCTTGCTCAAATTCCAGAGGTCTGTATCTTTTAATCATTATTTCTATAAACAATTCTGTTATTTCTTTCACATCAGTTCACCTAGAACATAATCTAGAGGTTTTCCTTGCTAGAAACCAAGCAAGCCAGATAAACACTGTCCTTCATAAGAAGCCTGGCTAGCCAAAATAACCTACGTGCTCCTAGTTAGGATAGGAAATTGTGAGGAAGTAAGAGTCATTGATGCAATTAAATCTGTTTGCAGGATCTCCAATTACAATTCCTGCTTTCTCAAGCACGGGAGAACTCAAAACCAGGAGTATCTTCCTGCTCCAGCCTCTTTTAGCCAGCACCCAGTACAAAGGCCTCTGATTCTCCTAGGCAGCTTTAGAGCTGCTTTGGACTTTGTTATTAGATTGTTCCTGAGCTCTGCCTTTGTTATATTTTTCAACTATCTCCTACCTACTGCAGAATGTTCTCTGCTCACACTGTTGCAACTGCTGAGCAACCTTGCATTTACCTTTGGTTTGTGAAAGTATCATTTGCTTGGTATTCTCTTGCAGCCCAGTTTATTGAAAGATGGTGGTGAAGTCCTGACATTTCAACTCAACCTACAAACACTATAGAAAGGACTACTTCAGGAGGGTGTGTGAGAAAGGTCACCACTACTTGTTCTAGATATGACTTGTTCTCGGTTCTTAAAGCACGAATCATTTGTTGCTCTTATGGTGAAACTATCTGTAGTAGAATTTTATTTAAAATTGTGTTTCCAGGTGTATCTAAGACTGCCAGTGGCAGGTCTTGGTGAAATGCCACTGCTCCTGCAATGTCTGAAAACACAGAAGAAAGTCTCAACAATTTTGTCCCTGATTTGTGTTGGAAAAATGTAGAGTTAGAAAAATGGGTAAATCTAAATATTTGCTTGAAACTATGACAGATTTTGGATCAAGGTGTTAAATACTCTGAGCATTGTGATTCCCAGTTAAGCCAAAGTCAATTGGCATTTCTGGCAGAATGTGTAAATTTAACCATTGATTTGAGTAATAGACCAGTGAAACAATTGTTTTCAAAGAGTTAAGTATTTAGATGTCTAAATAATAGTTACACAGTTTGGTGACACCAAATAATTGGTAAATACTCATGTTCTTCAACGTTCTTCTAATTATTTTCTGCAATTTTTCTATCTGTTCTGTGGAAGTAGCTCATCCAAATTCTGTCTGCAACTGGTAAATAGGTTGAAGCCAGTGCTTTTATTTGGACTAACGAGAGAACCAGGCATATGCAACACTGCTTGCAAAACTGCCGTTATTACTGCCTAGGGCTACCGCCCACAGGCATCACTTCCTCTCTTGGGGAGCTGCAGTGCCTTCCAGCCCGGAGAGGTGCGAGGGAAGGCGGCAGGTCCGCCCGACCCCCCGCGCAGACACCCCAAGTGCCCACCGACGGGCCCGCGGTGCAGAACGGGGCGGCCGGACCCCCGGCACCGGGCGGGCCCGCGGGGACGCCGGAGCTGTCTGCCTGCGCCCGGGTTTGATACTCACCTGTTCGGGAGGGGCTAAACACAACATGAGTTTTAAAAGGCAGGGGCAAAAAGGAATGTCCGGCACTGGTGATACTGGCGGCTGTCAGAGACCTGGCGCGACTTTGTCTGTGCGCAGGGACGAGGCTGCTCCGCGGGCTGCTGCCGCTCCCCGCGGGCTTTGAAAGGTGCGCGCAGCCCCTCAGCGCTCCCGTTTCCTCAGGGACCCGCGGTCCCCCCTCAGC
>NW_009952974.1:12085707-12131634 GCF_000747805.2 Chaetura pelagica | reverse complement strand
GAGAGAGCAGCTGGGGCCGCGCGTCCCGGCGGACACAATGGGCTTCATCCCGCGGGGAGGTCTCGGGCGGCGATTCCCACCCCGAGTTTCGGATTCGTGTCACACGCCGGCGGGGCCCCGAGTTAATGAAAACTCTCTGTCTCTCTGCAGATGGCTCTTCGCGCATCGCCGTCCGCGCCGGGGAGGACGCTCGATGTGGCCATTTGCGCGCTGTGATTTCTTTCTCTCCACCTCTGATCCCCTGCGCGCCGTTTCGATGCCAGCTGGGAGGCTGGCCGAGTGAAAGGCGGCTTTTCGGATATTCTGTGGGATCTGCTCTGCCCGGTGTCGGAGAGTGGAAGCAGCTTTGTGTCTGGGAGTCGTCTTTGCCCTTCCCATTCTTCAGGAGTCGAGGCAGCTTGCTTTCTGACAATGATGAAAACTGAAGGCAAAGGGGAAAGGACTTTAAGAAGTGCTTCTCCACACCGAAATGCCTATAAATCCGATTTCCATGCTATCAAATGCTCTTTTGATGGCGTAAACAATCCTGAAAACGCTTCCAACAAAACAGGCTTGCATCAGAAGCTGAGCGTATCTTCCAATGGAGGGGGAAATGACCCACACAGTCGAGGCAGAGCTGCCACTTATGGCAATAGGGTGCACAAGATCAAAAATATGTTTCTGCAAATGGGAGGCTCTTCTTCCACTCCCTCTTGTGAAAGCAGTCCACCTGCTGAGACCAAATTAATCAGCCGGGCCACAGCGGCAGAGTACGGACCTTCTCCAGGTAGCCCATCTTTCCTCATTGTCCAAAAAAATAATCTTCTTAATGCAAGTACCAGCCCCTGCAGCAGTCCTGTAGATTCATTGTCTGTGCCTTCTGCTGCTGACAAGGTCATCCGTAGCAACGATGAGGCAGACTTGGACAAAGTTGCGCTGGCAGAAAAATTTTCAGAGACCAGGAAGCTATTTGAGAGAAATATAAAACAACAGAGCTCAGTGGATAGATATTCCCCCAACAAGTGTGAAAGAGGTGAGGATAAGAGAAGACGCAGTTCGGCTTCTGATTCTGGCAGTGTGGTGGATCACTTCAGTTTTAATACAGAAGCAAGTGTTCCAGTTGTGCTGGAGAAAGTTGAAAATCAAGGTAGTGAGGAGTCAAAGCAGCAGCATCCCAATAGTGGTTCCAGATCTTCCTTCCTGAATGCAGGACCCATTTCTAGGAGGCTGGAAAGCTTTCTGGGTGACAGCGATACTGAAGAATCCAAAGAAATTTCCAAAAATTATAGTCCTCTGAATCGGGACCCTTTGAAAAGTCACCACAGTTTTGATTCATCTGCTGTTGCTGAAGTATGTCCAGAGAAGGCTGTGTCCACCAAAGTGCCTGCGATCCTCAGAGATGAGCTGAGTGAGGCACTTGGTAAAGACAAAAAAGAGCAACTGGTATTTGGGAGAAGCTTGTTGGGTATGGGCAGTACATCTGGTCAGGAGGCTCAGTGGAGATCAGATAGCATTCTCTCCCAGGTTTCTCCAGTGGAGGGGACTTGCACAGAGACAGTTGCACAAGATGAAACCTCAGGGCATGAAAAAGAAGGTTTGGAGAAAGATCACGTTGTTCAAGAGGATCAGCCACTCAGTCCTCAGGTACAGGAAGGGAAGAGGAGCTCCTACTCCTTGGAGGTAGTAGAAGAGTTTACAGAAAGCAGCAAGATCAATAATGAAGAAGAAAGAGATGGGATATCTGTGAAAGATGATGCATTTACACGAGTTCAGGATGTTCTAGAGCAGGAAGAGGATACTGAAGAAGAGGAGCAAATCATGGAAATGCAGAATGAGAACTACAATGCTTTTGGAATAGAGAATGTAGCTTTTGATGATGATAGGTATATAGAGCCAGAAAGCCAAGGGTCTGAAGGCAAAGAAATTTTGGAGGGAGAGGAGGAGGAGTATATGTATGACAGTGAATATGAGGAGTTTCCTGGACTTTCTGAAGAGGAAGATCCTGAGCCAGACCGAAAAGTCAGGTTCTCAACAGCTCCTATCAAGGTAAGTGCATTTGAATTGCCTTTATTTTTAATGTTTTGCAGGCAAAAATACCAAGGAAACAATTTTTTGTGGTGTTTCTTTCCAAGCCTAAAAACCCTTAAGAAAGTCTAAGTTTATGGCTTTTATTCAAAACTGAGTAAGAGAAGTTACAATTTTCTGAACAAGAGAGAAGTTACAAGTTAGTCATAACTAATTCCTGAATCACGGCAGCTTCATAAAATAGTCAGCGTAGTCAAACACTTGAAGTTTTACTTCCTCGATATTTTCAGAACACTGAAGTTTTAGGAATGGATACAAACACATGACCTTTAATACTTGCCTTCATTTGTTTAAAATTGAGGCACCGCATTAGGAAGGATTTTTTAAGGTTTACTTTTTGTACAAAATTTTTTTAAAAAACAAATAACAAAAAAAGCTCCATAGCAAACCTTCATATTTAACTCCAGACTTGTTTCAGAATTAACTATGAGAAAATTTGAATTAGTCTTTCCTGTTATTTAGTTTTTTAGAATTCTCTCTGATAATAGCTGTGTATATATATATATATAGTTTTGTTTGGTTTTCTTTTTTTTATACTGGTGAGCACTTTGACATTATGAAATTGTGGAAGTAGAAGTTACAGGGCAGGCTGGATAATGAGGAGTAGTGTAAGTTAGAACACTTAAACTAAGAAGATTTAAGTGTCTCATCTTCCCTTACCAAAATACCCACAAAATACTAAATTTCACAGTTTGGACCATGTTTAGACATAGTCTTGTTGCAGACCTCAGTTATTCTTGCCCCTCTGAGAGTTAGGGAGGGGAATTGGGAGATGCAGACCAGGATGGATTGGGAAACACTCCAGGCTTTCTCAGGCATGCTTTTCTTCTTCTACTGTTACATGAATGAAAACTCTAATCTTTATTAAACAATTTTTTTGCTCTTTGTTTGTACAGAGTCAGGGCTTGCTTTTACTGAGCATGTAAAAATTCTGTTGACTCCTGTACTTCCTGCAGCGGAGAGCTGTAATTTCCCACTTTGCTAAACACACGCCAGTGCTGTACCCCAGAAAATGTTTTGGGTGTGGCAAAATATGAGTTTTGTTGCATATGTTTTTTTTATAGGCTCTCCATAGGCAGGCTGATTTTATATGGCTTTCTTGTAGTTGATGCTTCTTTAGTGGTGACCTGGAGCACTGAAGGGGGGGGGCGGGGAAGCACTGCTGCTGGAAACTGCATAATGAGTCTGATGAGGGCTGTGGGGGCCAGAGGGCCATCAGTCCATTTCCCCTTGCATCTGTGCACTGAGTATCTGAGCAAAGTGCTGTGTAGAGTCTACTGTAAATGCCTGTCTGTTGAGTGACTGCTGGACTCCTGCTGTAGTCTGGGTTTTACTCATCCCTGCTGAAATCCTACTGAGGCAGTGGCTGTAATAGACTTTTCCTGCCTTCTCTGTTATGTCCATGCCAGATGCAGTTGAAAGCATTAGTAGAAATCTCTGCCAAATGTGATGGGCACTCTTGTGTAGACAACTCAGTTTTTGGTAGCTAGCACTGTTCAATTACAGCTGCTTCTCTGAAAGCCACAGAAACCAGCATGTACCAGATTATCAATTACACAACTGTGAGATGAACAGTTAGTAGCAACTGCTAGGAGTTTTCCATTAAAAATAACATAGTTCTTGCCATAATGCCCCATTTGGATTGGCAGAATAAGCTACTTAATAGCAATATGGTAAGTGGACTTTATTTTTAAGGCTCTGAAATTGAAGCTTGTGATACCTGCCTTCCTTTATGCCTTTTCAGTGAAACTTGACTATGTCTTTCCTATAATAGGTATAGAGGTCTCTTTCTATATGTAATTTTCAATAGATTTTCCCCTCTGCTCCTCATGCGTAACCAATGATTTCTCTCCCCTTGTCTATCTTTTTTATTTCATGTTTTCTATGGCACTTGGTAGAAATGGGTCCTTGTATATAGTTTTTGGCTTTTGTGCTCTGTAAAATGAAGAATTCCAACTTTTTTTTGCACTTCCCTAAAATCTTTTTTCACAGAATCATCGTGGTTGGAAAGGACCTCTAAGATCACTGAGTCCAACCGTCAACTCACAAAGAAAAAAAAAATTAAAGAAAAAAAACAAAACACACAAAAAACAACCTTGGCCCCTTGAGCATGTCTTCAAGTACCAAATCTACACATTTCTTGAATACCTCCAGGGATAGTGACTCAACCACCTCCCTGAGTGGGCTGTTCCAGTCCCTGAACCCTCTTTCAGTATAGAAATTCTTCCCAGTATCCAGTCTAAACCTCCCCTGCTGCAACTTCAGGCCATTTCTTCTGTTCCTATCATTATCCACTTGGGAAAAGAGGCCAAAACCCATCTCCTTTCAGGTAGTTGTAGAGGGCGATAAGGTCTCCCCTCAGCCTCCTCTTCTTCAGACTAAACATCCCCAGCTTCCTCAGCTGCTCCTCATATGACTTGTTGTCTAGACTCTTCACCAGCTTGGTGGCTGTTCTCTAGACACACTCCAGCACCTCAGTGTCCTTCGTTGAGTGAGGGGCCCAGAATTGAACACAGTGATGTACCTTTAACATCTCATTAGCTTTTTAGAAAATCTGACTTTTACCTCCAGAAGGAAGTCTCTCTTTTTGACTTTTGCATAGATTTTAGAACATCTTAAATTAGAAGAGGGAAAAAAAAAAAATCCTGAGTGCCAGCAAAACGTTATTCCTGGTACCCACCTCATCTTAGAGCAGCACCATAGTGAGAAATGTATCCTAGTAGCTTATTTTTTCAGCTTTATTTAGACTAAGAAGTTTGACTGAAATGTGAGTGCCATTCCAGACATCCATAGCCTCTAGAGGAGAAGGTCTGTGTTTGTCCTCCTCTTAGATGCTCCTGAGAGTGTGTTGTTGTTTTTTGCTCCTTTGTGTTCTTGCTGTTTTCCTTCATTTCTCTCTTTTTCCACATTTCTCTAGTGATTGTGAAGAAACCATCTCTGTCTTTTGCAGTTACTTCTTAGCAGGTGTGTGATAGAATTGGAGAATTTCAAACATTCAGAAGGGCAAGCACATTCTCAGAGCATCAGGTTCTGCAGTGTTGGAGCCTTGACCATCGCACTTGATATACCCAAAAGTAAAATTGGATTTGTGTGTAGGTAATGGATGTAACTTGCACACAGGCACCGTAACAACAGTATTTGTGCTGCAGCAGCACCGATAAATTGATTAGTATCTCTGTTTTGAAGTTCCTAGTCAGTTGTAAAATTGGCAAGGCTTTTGAGTGAAAGAAGATGGTGGAGCTGCAGGGGTTGTATGAGGTAGCTAACACTGTTAGAACTGCATCTGACCCATGCTAGAGACCCATAATTGTTGACATCTGTAGCAGGGCTTAAGATCATAATTTGATCTGATAATTTCAGAAAAGATGGAACAGAGTTATGCAAATACTCCATTATTTTGAGTTGCCCTATGCCTGTGAAAATATGCTTGGATGAGACTTTTTAAAATAAATGTTTCAGTTCCATAGGAGCTGGTGATAAATGACATTTCTTGCTGTGGGTGACCAGCTCTTTATGTCCTGCTGCTGTTTGACCTCTGGAGACATTAAGGAACATTATGTGTTGGTTGCTGTTTTTTTCTGCAACAGTGAAGAGAGTGATACTGTCCAGTTATTAGCAGAACTTCACAGGCTGGTTTTATGTTATGGTACAAGAGCTATTTTTAGTCTCTTGTTGCTGCATATGAAGCCAGTAAAGAATGTAAAGCACATTCAGCTGTCCAGGATATTTGCAAGGAATTGAATTTGTCTTTGTCTTCAAGTTTTATTAATAAATTGTGTGTACAATCAACATTACAGACAGTGCAAATAACATTAGGTGACTCTACTGTCATCCCTTTATATTTCACTTGTCTTTTGTAATGTAGTGATTAAACTCACTTTCAATTATGTGATTACCTTGGAAGGCTTTAATTAACATAAATATGATGACTGAGTGCTGTTTGACATTTGTAATTTTGAAACTTTCTGCTGTGAAAACAAATACCTGTCTCCAAATTGACTCCTTGAGATGTTTTTACCTCTGACTGTGTCAGACTTTGTCCTTAAAACCTTTAATAGCACTGTGATTAACTTCTGCCATAATTTATGATCCTTATAAATTCTGTAGTTCATGTAAACTGAATAGATAGTACAGCTGCTGTTCACTTCCCTTAGTCTGTTTAATTAGCAGCTATCCATTTTATTATATTGCATGGGAGTGTCTGTTACCAGCTTTCTGTGAATAATAGTTTTAAGATTTTTTTAGTCAAGAACACAGTTTAAAAAAAAACAAAACCCACAAACCTTCATAAAGGCTTTACTTTTATATTTGTCACAGTTGAGCAAAAGTTTAAACTTCTTAAATAAGGAAACTGAAAGCAGGTTCATAGCTTGTGTGTTGCCCTAACCAGCCAAGTATCAGTCCCTTCTGAGAGCGTATGGAAATCCTTCATAATGTTGCCATTTGTCTTGCACATTGGAATAGAGCTGTTTTATGTATAGCTGGGACACCAACAATAATCTTTTTCAGGCCAGCATACTCTTCAGTCTTTTTAGTACAGAGCTGCTTACTGTGGAAGTTAATGAAGCAGGAAATGAAGATATACAGGAAATCTGATTCAAGTGTAACAGTGTATCTGTAAATGCTTACCACTTTTAGAAGATGCACAATTTTTCTAGGTCACTGTGAAGTCTCCTGAATTCTGTTTTAACAAAGTGTTGCAGGGTACATCCAGCTTGGTACATCCCCTAATTTTTTAACTGTAACTTCTAGACTTTTGATACCATACACAGAAAGGGATATGAAGTACACTATAACTGGTGGGAAATACTAAAACCTTGGAGTTTCTTCAGTAATAACAGAATTGCTGACTGCATGAATGGTCAATTATTTGTCAGCTACTGGTCAAGCACTTCAATAAAATATTTCTGTGGCATTAAGAGACAAGTATGTGACATTCATGTAGGTTGATTTAGGAAAATAGAGGTTTGATTTGAAAGTAGATTTAAACAGCATTGATTTGTATGTGAGAAATCTGCTTTTTTCTTGACACAAATAATGTAAGTGTATTTGCATCCATTTATTTGGCATCTTTTGCAATGACAATTTGTTTGCTGTAACTCATAAATTTTAACTGCTTTGAAGCTCTGTTTATCACTTGCATCAACATTGCAGTGTTTGTAACTTAACATCGTAACCTTTTTTCATACTTTTACCTCAAACTTAAACTTGCCATGGTATTTCTCAGTAACTTTTCTGACTTTTCACAAAAAGTAATTTTGGTTTTCAACACAGTTCAGTTGTTTTATGCCGGCATCTGAGAATATGGCATTTCCTGCTGGCTAACTTAACTAAGATGTTAAAACCACAGGTATTAACTTGAGAAAGAAAGTACATATTTTCGTATAGATGTATGAAAATATACTGTTTTCGTTTTGAGGTGTTTTTTGTTTGAGGAAAGATAATCTTTAAATCCTTATTGAAATTTCAGTTTTTATACAAGTTAAAAGTTTATTAAGCCTAAATGCACTTAGTTCTTTGTATATATTTTCCAAGATTTAGGAAGTTCCAAAGTGGGTACTTCTGACACCTTCTGGTCCTTGTTACATTTTGATTCCATGGCATACATTCAGCTCTCCAGAAAGAGGCGCTTTCAACTCAAGCTTTCTTTGTTTTTTGTTATGTGTGGTTTTTTGTTGTTTGTTTTAATCATACACCTTCTGTTTTGATTTTTAGGAAATACTTTATATGTAAGTTTATAATGGTAGTTTGACTTGATATTTTAAGAGTCTTTGGATGAGAATTTGGTGCCAGAGTATGGGGCTGTAGATCAGTGTTCTAGACCAGAGCAGAAAAAGCAAATAATTTCTTTTTATATCCTGCTTACTTCAGGAGAAGCTTGACTCTTTACATCATTATCTCAATGTATTTCTAACTGGATTATTGCCTGAGTGCAATTATATGACATACTACCTGCCCTGTTTGATGTACTTGGTGTTGTAAACTACAAACAAAAGAGAACTGAGGTTATAGATGTCAGGTGATGTGACAGCGAGGCTGCTAGATTATCATCTGTCCATCCTCACTCCTTTTTCAGTCCCTCCAACTTCTGACTTCCAGGAGACAGATAAGAGAGAGAGCTTTTTAAAGATATTTTTTAAATACTGCTTGGTTTGGGGAAGATTAGCACCTGCACCAAAGTGAATGACAGGTGTGTGGCCTCACTGATGACTGCAGCTTTAGTTTAAGGGGGAGCAGGGGGAAAGGGGATGAATAGGAGAAACTTCAGGGTTTCATGAGTAATGCAGTCAGGCAAAAGACTAAGGAGGTGGTGAAAAATCAGCAAAGATAAGCAAATCTATATGAGACAAATTCAGGAGCTCAACAGTTAAGCTGCTGAAATGTTCATCATGTTTTTTATAATGATGACTGTTACTAGCACCTGAGAATACTTAACCTAGACTGATGAACCTAGAATGAACAGGCAGTAGCTGAAACTTTTTTTGGTTTAGATTTTTTGAGTGATAGAAAAAGTAAATGATATATTTTCATATTCTAACATTAAAAAACTGAACACTCAGAAGGACATCAGTAACAAGAAGTGAACCTCTGTTATCTGACTATATATTTTGTAATCTTGAGATCATGAAGGTGCAATGTAGTAGAGTTTTTTGCAATGTTCATATATTTTTATTGAGTAGTAAAGTATTATTCCAAAATGCAACATGCAGTATCTTTAGATTTGTTTCTCATTTTCCTGCATCAACTTCTGATGAGGCTTGGTGTAGCGAGACAACCTCAACTTCTCTGAATATTTAAAATGAAGTAAAATAAAATCTGAATTGATGCTTTTCTTTGTCTTCAGTATATCTTTCACTGGGATTTAAAAATGAAATACGTGGAAGTAAAAGTATTTCTCTTTCTGGAGTAGGTAGCATAACCTGAATGAAACAGATACCATGTTGTTTTGCTACTGCAGCAAAATACAGAACTGGAATACAGAGAATAAACTTTACTGGTTTTAATGAGAATTAGTGAGACTAGTAAAAAAATTGTTTATTTATGAAATCATCTATATTGACTTGTCTGTACTGTAGACCTGGAGCAAGGCTGCTCTTACTCCTTTATGTAAAATGGCTTGGTTGGGGTTGTGCAGAGGTGCAGGATGAAGTGTGCTCAAGTGTGCAGAGCCTGCCTGTCCGCCTATTTGGTAATAGAAAATGCTACATTGAGTATAATGACTTGTAATATTAACCTGTTTAACAGTTACCAACCATTCTGAATACTTCTTGAAAGAGTACAAGTGTGTTGACAAAAAAAAAGTAAAATTGGTGTTGGCTCATTAAAGATTTTGATAGCATGAATTGACTTAAATCAGGCTTAGTCACTTTTCATTTTAAATATAATAAGTGGTGGTAATGAAAGGCTAAGCAAGTAGCTTTTGGAAACAGAGGGAAGAGTGCGTAGTGACAACAAGACCTCTACTTTAGCTGAAGAGGGAAATTGTAAGAGTAAACTATGAAGTGTACGTTATACTTAAGTCCTACTTCAGAGCTACTTCAGTGCTACTGTTTCAAATGATTATTCATGTTATCCTTGGCGTTTCACGTTTTGCTGGGCATCGCAAAGGCTGTCGATTTGAAAGGCTGAAACTGTTTACTATCAGACAATTTTCACTGAGCCACAAGTTGTTCTGAATGTTTGGCTTTACTGAGTGCCTCTAAAATTGTGTGGTCAAAGTAAGAACTGTGTTCAGAAGAAACGTGAGCTGGCTGATGCAGTCATAGCCAGGTGTGATGTCTGGACAGGGGTGTCAGTGACACTTCAGTGACTCTCTCAGCTTAAGTGTTACTTAAATGGCCTGGGCCGGTTTATTCCAGCAAGTACCGTGGTATTGCATGAGAATTTTAAAGTGATGTTGATATTGCTTCCATTCCGATTAGTTGGGAGCCCTTCTGCAAGTTACTAATTTCTTAATCTTGCTGTTTAATTACCTTTTTATTGTTCAGCTTTTTATCAGGCACAAATAAATCTATCTACTAGAACTGAATATGGAAGTGGAGGTCTTCAGACTGTGTTTAATGTCTCTGTAGCAGTTCTTATGCAAACGTGGTGAGTTAGTATTTACCCTCTAACAAAGTTAACATTCTGCTAAAACTAATGTAGGTCTTAAGTGGAGGCTTTTATGTGCTGCTGAGAGTTTGAATTAAGCAAGGTCATTGTTGGTTTCATGTGATAATGCTGTTTTCTGTCGTAGCACTAAGATGATATAATGGAGATTTTTAGTTCTGTAGGGTAACAGGAACTGAACAGCAGAATTATTGAGACATTAGGCTATGTTGGGTTTTTTAGAGTGCTGATCTTGATTTTGTTGATACTAATATCCTCATAGAAGGAGGCAAACTGAGTTTTGCATTCAAAAAGTGATTAGTTTTCTGGGTCTGAAGAATGCAGTTTGTTGTGTCCCCACATGAATGTATTTGCTCTCCAAGGACTAATTTATTTATTTTTTTAATTTCCAGTTACATAGCTTAGTAATTTAATTAAACTAATCCTTGAAAATCTGTCCTTCTGTCAGAACTTTGTAAAATTCATATTATTTTTATGAATTCTGAAGAAAATAATTATTGAATATAAAAATACATTCTTTTTTTTCAGCAGGTTTTTTAATCGTTTATTAACTTGACAGGATCCAGAAGGTAATATTAGGTTAACCTTCTGGGTTATGGTAACAAGCTATGGTAAAAGGCTTATAAAATTAATCTGGTTTCTCCTGTGTTGAGACAATAACTTGTGTTTGCTAAAGCATATCTTTTTAAAATATCACTTGCACACTAATAATTTTACAATCTCTGTCTAGCGGTGGCTTCTAACTAGTAAGATTAGCATTTCTTTTGTCCCTAATGTGTTTGGTTTCAGTGACTAAACCCTGCCAGACAGCCCAGGGATGAACTGTATTTAGCTTTCCTAAACTGTGTAACTAGTAAATTATATTATTTATTACCGACATTTTAACTGTGTATAATACTGCTTTTGCTACTTGGCAAGAACAACTTGCTGAGCAGTTCTTATGTTTTCTATCCTGGTATCAACAATTTTACTGTTTCCGCCTCATAAAAGATAAAATACTATGTTATGATTCCACATGTGCACAATAAAAATTTGTGTCTTTTGCCCTTGACACTTTGACCATAGCTTTCTTTGTGTGCTCTTGCTCTTTTTTTTTTTTTCTTTTTTTTTTCTTTTTTTTTTCTTCTCATTGCTGTATTTGGCTTCTGGTTATATATCAGTTTTGCTTTTCCTCTGTTCTTTGTACATTCACATTTTTCCTCAAAATTATTTTTCTGAAGTGGGGAGAAAGAGTCCTTATTATTTTGAAACAGGTCTATCTTGTCTTAATTTTGAGGTTATGGTTTTTAGAATGTTATCTAAATGTCACTTGAAGAGAAAAATATTAATTCTTTCTCCTAGTGGATCAGCCAGAATTTATTACAGATAGGTTTTTCATTAAAAGCCAGTGTGCATGTAAAAATTAGTACTCTCCATTTGCATATGTATACTTGTGCTATTATTTTATGAACAACAATTGTAAACACTTTGTAAGCAATTGTCACTGCAATCTCAGACACCACTAATTTTAAATTTCGTGATCCACTTCTTGCAGGTGACCAATTACTGTTGTCAATTTTGTGTCAAAATGGGCAAATTCCAGGAGACTCTTGGGTGCAACGTTATTACTTTCAAATTGGGGGAAAAAATAATTATAAATTCCAGACATATTTTAGTGCTGGCAGCCTAAGACTTGAGGCATACGTGCTGTTATTTTGATTACTTCCCCCCAGTTTTCAGCACTTTATACTTGGTTGTGTAAGGAATTGTCATTACTTTGCTAATGTAATTAATCAGTAGATAGTTGCTACTTGCATCATCTGCTTTGTGAGTTAGATCACTGAGTTACAGAGAATGAAGAAAAGAGTTATCAGTGTCTCCAAAATGAACTACTGCCATTCTCCGCATCTTGCTCATTCCTCCATTTGATTTGATCTTTAATATTTTAGTCATATTAGTAATACTGTATAATACATGCAGTTATAAATAAGTAAACTTTTTCTTTTTTTTTCAGGCCCCAGTACTTAATTTATTTTCAAGAACTCAGATATGCTCTAACAAGTTACCATTTGTCCACTTTTGAACTTCCTTTTTATTACTGGCTTAGAATTAATCTTATAACTTGGCTATATTTTTAGAGATACTGCTTTTTCTGTTGGATGGAAAGTAATGAAATTAGGCTGGTCTTGTTCCAAAGGGAGAAGAGTAGTCCATGAAATGCTTCTGCTTCATATCCTATTTACTGATTTGGGGACTGGGAAGGGAGATTTATTTAGAGATCTTGGACACCTTTTTTCTGATAGTTACAGAGTAAGTAAACTTGAGACCATCTGAATGGTTTTCTTTGTCTATTTTACAGACTTTTCTGTAAAGTGTATGGAAAACACGTACTGTAAGTGCAACCCTTGTTGTCTTCCCATGTCCAGCTGTTGCCCACTTTTGTCAGTATGATAGTCCAAAGCAGCAGTTTATTTACCTTCCTGCAAGACTTAGGAAGAAAAACTTTTCAGGAAGGTTCTTTTACTGGGAGAAACATGAGACTTCTGAGAGTGGGTTTCTTCTTTCCCTTACAGCCAAGTGGATCTAATCTTGCTTACTTATTGGACTGCTTTAAAGCCATGCCATGCTTCTGGAGTAGCTGTTTTGCAGGATTTGGCAAAGAGCTTGTGAAACTGTCCTCCAGCTGTAGTCTGGAGGTGAAGCAGTAAGCTCCCCATGGGAAATACTGAGTTATATTAGTTGCTTTTTGGTGATCAGTTTCAATAATCTTTTTCCTGCTTCCATGCAGAGCTAACAACATATATTAGCAGATGTAAATTCACTGGAAAAAATTTAATTACAGCAAATTACAGTCAATACTCTCTTATTTACATGATTGCAGTTACCTCTCTAGGTAGTGCTAGTGGGAAAATGTTAGAGTTGCAAAACCTCAGTAGGCCAGTGTAAATTAACTTTGTGTCAGCACTGCACGTTCTTGATTAGGGAGGTGGCTGCTGCAGCTGCAATCCATAACTGGTTTTTGTCTTACAGTGACGTTGATTAAAACATTCAGTGCCTGCAAAATTTAAGCAGCTAAATGGAGGGGAGTGTATTTTTATTTTTTTTTCCTAATGTATCAATTAAAATACAATTAATAAACATGCTGATAAGTAAAATCAACCCTATTACTTGTAGCTCTTTCTTCTTTCTCCATTTCAGTCTTAATTCATGTTGTGTTGTTTATCTTTTATTTTTTAACAATTCAGAAATTCAGCTGGAGTGGTTACTAAAAATAGTAATGGATGTAACAAGGCATTTCCTTTTCCTGGGAAACTGCATGATTCCCTTGCAAAATCAGAAAACCACATCTGTTTGAAGCACTGCAATTGGCAGCTGGTGAGGGGGAAGGGAAGAAAAGAGGAAGAAGGATTAAGGGGAATGTAGTCCTAAAAAAAAAAAGTCACACTATATCAAAGAGCAGATGACTGATTTCCTTGCCTGATTTAACTATTTGGTGCATTTACAACACAAAAAATATTTAAGGAATTGTTTTGAAACTTCTGAAATGTTGCTTTTGTGCATTTTGGAAACTGTCTTACAGCAGCAGCATTTATTGAAATTGTTTAGAAAATGTGAGATCTAAAAAATACCACTTTAATTTTCATACTGATTTTCTTTAAATTATATCATGTTTGGAAAGGGATAGGAAAGCACTAAAAACATTTGTTATCTTTCTCAGGTTTTCAGTACTTATTCAAATGAAGATTATGATAGACGAAATGAAGAAGTTGATCCTGTGGCAGCCTCAGCTGAGTATGAACTTGAGAAAAGGGTGGAAAAAATGGAAGTGTTTCCTGTGGAAATTGAAAAAGGTGAAAATCAAACCTTGAACATTAAAAAAAAACACCCAACATTTAAAAGGGCATTTTCTCTGAATTTAGGTCTTCAGTTTTGGAATATGTGTTCAGGCTTTCATTTGTGGTTAGCTCTATTTAGTTTAGTGAACATTACTGGACAGGCCTGTACCAAGTGCAAGCTGTCAAATTGAGGTTAGGAAAGCTGTGTTACTGAGTGACAGATCTGCACCATATGTATAGAAATAATAAATTTTGCTTCTTGCTGTCTCCTCCATATACCATTAAGCTTTGAATCTAATAGGCAACCATAACTACCACACAAAAAAAGCTTTAAGTAGTATCTAGATAGAAAATATGCCGGTTTTGGTTGGGTTTTTTTAAGTGAATTTTCTTCTGTGTGGAAGGACTTGGAATGTTTTGAAACAGCTCACTGCCCCTAAGTGTTACATCTTGTGTTATGTGGCTAATGTTAGATATTTTTTTTTAATTTCTTAGGTGACAGTGGTCTGGGCATCAGTATTATTGGAATGGGAGTTGGTGCTGATCAGGGACTGGAAAAACTAGGTATTTTTGTAAAAACAATAACAGATGGTGGAGCTGCTCAGAGAGATGGACGGTGAGTTTTTCATTTAATTGATTATTTCAAATTTCTATCTGAGCCCAAATGCTGTCATTGCATGTGCTAAAGACTGTGAATAGAAGTAAAAAAGCTGAATGCAGCTGAGTAAATATTGCATTCCTGGTTTATGTTAACATTTTTTTAAACAGTATTTTTCTTTAATATAGGACATCTTTGCAAAATAAGTGTCAGTTTGCTTACAGCATATAACAGAAAAGCTGAGAATGTGCCCTTGTATAAAAGTGCCACAAAATCAAGTTGACACCCCAGGACATGTATCACTGTATAAATAGCATTAAGAATATCACAGCAAATATTGTGTAAATTTTAATTGGCAATCTGCATAGTAACTTAGGCTTATGACATTGGTTTTAAGTACTTAATTTCTTGGGACTTAAAATTTTTCATTCTAAATACTAGTGAGTTTTAAGTGATACTTGGCATGTCAAAAATCTGTTAGTCCATAATATTTTTATTGAAACATTTCTATTTTTTGCAGAATTCAAGTAAATGATCAGATTGTTGAGGTTGATGGCATAAGTCTAGTGGGAGTTACTCAGTTCTTTGCAGCAACTGTATTAAAAAACACCAAAGGCACAGTGAGGTGGGTCAGTTTTCTATGAAATAATACTTTTTTTTGTCATTTTTCATTAACGGAGAAGACAAAGCCATAATATGAAAGCTTTGCAAAGACATCTTTGAAGGCAACAGTATGGCAAACTAATTTTTTAAGCATGTGTTAAGGTTTTTGCTGCAAGGTACTTTTTCTTCTGCAGGTTTCTGATTGGGAGAGAAAAGCCAGGGACTCAGAGTGAAGTAGCCCGCCTCATTAGTGAGACCTTAGAGCAAGAGAGGTGTCTGTATGAGCAGCACTATGTTCATGATGATACAGAGCAGGTAAAACATCATACATACTTGGATATTTTTAAAAGTACATGGTAACTACTGCATGCAATAAATTCTACAAATGGAATAAATGGGTTTTTTAATCAAATTGAATTTTAAAAAATGGTGTAACAGGAAAAAAAAAACCCAAGCATCAGAAAACACAACATTTATACATTATTGTTACTAAGAGACATGATTATCACTACTTGCTATACTTCCAATTTATCAATAATCCAAATATACGTTTAAGTATCAGCTGTGTGATTGTTTTGTGCATAGCTTACTCAGCCCTTTTTTGAGGAACTTTGATGAAGGTATTTGCAAATCATCTTTAAAACTTATCATAGGTATAAGAAACGAAAAAGGAATAGTTACTAGTTGATCAAAGTTTTGCAACTGTTTGGATTTCTGGTTTGTGTGCCTCTGTTGCTGCGTGTGTTACAGAATGTCGTGATTTTCCCGTTTCACCAGGATGATGACTATGATGATGATGATGATACGTATGAGTCACATTTACATGGAAAATCTGTAGAAGTTTTTGAACTTCCTGAAAATGAAGATATATGTTTACCACTGGATATGGATTCAGCACAATCTCTTCTTAAATTTAAAGAGGTGTGGTAGCAGTTTCTTAAATATTCCTTGTGATACACTGAGGAGCACCTGAACATTGTAAGGTTTAGACATAATCTCATTCATGTCTGTCTTGTTGTGGTTTTGCGTTTGTCTTCCCAACATCACCAGTAAACCTCTCTGGTAAATGTCTCTTGAAATTTAGGTGTTCTGTAGTTTTCTGATTGGTTTGATGAAGAATGGACTAAAAACTAGCATTGCAAGTGTCATTTTGTTTGTCCTCATACAATTTGTTTGTTTGTTTCAGCTACAATTAAAACATGCAGTAACAATAGCTGAAGTGAATCAACTGAAGGAGAAAGTAAGTTTTCAAATAATCTTGTTCTTTTGTGGTGTGTTGTTTGTACAAATTTTGCCAATAACAGGCTGAATGCAGAAGACTGCAATCTCTTCTAGGCCTCAGGCTCTTTGTACTCTGTGTTATGCTCAATGGGCATTTCTAAGCTGAAGAGCTGTTCTCGATTTAAAAAAAGCAAACAAAACAACCCAAAAATCCCCACAAAACACACAAACAAAACCCAACCCCACAATACCTCTTGTGCCATTATAAAATGAATGCTTCAGTATTAATGCTTAGAGTAGAACTGTGTATAGTACTTTATGGAACAAGCTCCCAACCACGAGAATTTTTTTAGTGGATAGAACTTTTCTTACTTGATATTGTGGTTTGGGTCTAAAATGACAACAAACATGGCTGCTCACTCAACTCCCCATCTCACACACACACACACACACTGTGGGATGGGAAGGATAAAGGCCAACTAGAAGCTCATGGGTCAAGACAAATGGCAAGGAGGGTTCACTCTGAGTTTTTATTTAGTCTTTTAGTTTAGACTAATTCCTTAAGTATTAATCTTTTCAGTTAAAAACAGTTGAAGGAGAAAAAAATGAGTGGAAACTGAGTAGAGCCCAACTTCAGCAAAACTTAGAAGAAAGTAAAGAGAAAATCAAGAAGTTAGAGACCTACTGGTTAGAGGCACAGAGTTTATGCAAAACGGTAAATGAGCATCTTAAAGAAACTCAGGAACAATGTGATGCTCTTGAAAAGAAATACAACAAAGCCAAGAAATTGCTTAAAGATTACCAACAAAAGTAAGTACTCCAAAATACCACATCTCTATTTCTTGCTTGTATGTTTTGTACATTATGGGGAAAAGTAACAGAAATACCTAGAGTTAGGATTTGTTTAACACAATTTCTTTTCATTTGTCTGAGTTTAGGGAAGCAGCAGGCTATTCATGATGAATTCTTTCATACCTTAAGTCATCAGCTTTTGGAAAGGTTCTCCGAACATTTTTATGCTGCTTTTAAATCTAAGCTTAGGAAAAAATGTCATGTGTCTATACTTTTGGGAGAACTACTTGAAATTTGGCATGATGTATTTGGCAGTACCTTTTGCTGTTCAGGATGACCAACTTAAATGTTCGAGATAGGGTAGGCATCAAAGGTTATAAAATGAGAGCCAGATACATGTAATTCAGCCTGAGTTAGGAGTTATATCTTGTAGGGGAAGTAAAAGGAAATGCAGAGGAAAAAATAAGTTTGGGGTATGTATCTAGCCCATCAAAATGGTACCATGAAGACAGTATCTGCAATATGTTAATAGGTTTGGGGTTTTTAGTAGAGATAATCTTTCTTATTAGATGCTACTTTTCACTGTGTTTTCATGCTGTTTGGTGAGCTTTTTAAAGGTCTCCTTTCCCCCTTCTCCCAAGCTTATCTGCATGAAGTTCAAAAGAATGTTAATACAACTGCTAAAATGCTAGTTTCCACTCCCTCACTAGCCAATTCCTGCTATTCCTTTGGCTGTCTTTGAAGCCTTTCATTTCCTATAGGTGTTTTACACTTATTTTCTGGTTTTGTGTTATTCCATCTCACTTGAAGCTTGTATTTTTGTTTCTTTCTTGTAATAATGGTTTCCTTTTGTAAAACCCACCAAGTGCAATTTCTATAGGATGAACCAAGTAGGAACCTGAAATGCAATTTTTTTTCCACAAAGAATTCTACCATAGCTTTTGGAAGGAAAATACTGTCTGTGCATGTATCTTTGTGGAAAAGGGTACAATGTAATTATAAGAGTCATACATGTATTTAATTATTTAAACATACATGCAACTTGACACTTTGGAAGGTAGAGATGGTTATAACTTTGTAGAAAACATATTTTCAGTATTTACTAACAATGCTTTTTAGTAAATGCAAGTGTGCATATTTGTCTTATGTATTTTTTGGTTTTTTGCATATTACTGTTTCATGTATATGTGTATATTTCTTTCACCAGAGAAATAGAATTTATGAAAAAAGAGGAGGATCACACAAGGCTACTTGAAGAGAGAGACCAGAAATATGCAGAACAGCTGAAAATATATCAGGAAAAAGTAAAGCAGTATTATATTTTGAAATAGACTTTTGTATTATTGGAGAGTTGTACCTCACTCCTGAATTTTAATTCTTGCAGATTTCAGATCTTGAAAGTAAATTGAAAGTATATGAGAGGATGCCACATGTGTTTGGAGGTGGCAGTTTACTGGGAGATGGCTGTCAAAGTCCAGGCCCATATGAGCAGTCAAACATGAGAGGAGAAAATGAAAAAGAAACAGAATCAATGGAAGACAGACTGAATTCTTCAGATATGTTGTTTTCTGGTAAGTAGGTTGTAGGATCTTTTATTTGCATTTAAGAAAAATTAGGAGTTGTTATGTGTGTCGTGTTTTCCTTGCTAAAAGAAAAGAGTTTGCTGTTGAGTACTGGCTGGGTAAATGTTGGACCAGATACAGCCAACATGGGTATTTTTGTTTAGGTTCCCTAAAATTTTCAGTATGATAGGAAAGTATTTCTTAAATGCTGTGGAAACGAGGAGATAGAAGGAGAGAGATCCATCTTCACTGTTCCTCAGGTTCTCTGTTAGTGAAACCGGTAATGTTAGTGGGACCAAAACTGAGATACAACAGTTAAAATCCCATTGATTTTCAGCTATGATTTACACCAAAACTAATTATGAATTTTTTTCATTTGCTTTTTAATTTTCTTCCTACAATGTTACAAAATATCAGATGGTGGTTCAAATGAGAAGCATATTTTCAAAATATTTGTTAGGTGCTTGTATGCTTTGTGAAGAGCTTCTATCTTAAAGAACCAGGACAGGAAAGTACATTTTGGGCACAAATGCTCATCTATTTGAGAATAAAACTCAGCTTTCAAGCCATAGTACGGTTATATTCTGATGGATTTTAATTTTTTAAAGGGAAGAAATTGGGTAGAAGTATATTTTAAATTTATTAGAAATTGCTATCACAATATGTTAAAATATTGTATTATATGAAGCACTGTTTTTATATAGTAATGATTAACAGGTAGATTTAACATTCTGATTTCACTTTGGAATATTTATCTGGGCAGTGGGTTGAAGAACTTGCCTACCAGTGTTAGGTGTTTTTAAAAGAAGTAAATATTTGTTGCAGATTTTGATGCTTTTGTCAGGGATACTCCCAGATTAGACACCAGTGCCCACAAAGCAAAAGCTCAGCTTGCTTTGAAAGTAAAGCGCCAGCCACCTTCTCGATTGAAGCTGAAAGAATCTCTTGGGGCTGGACAACAGACTGCCAGTCTACAGGTACTGATATTGGTAGATAATTATGCATTTAGGAGCCTGAATGTATATTAAATATTATCTGTGTTTGCAGTTGTTAAGTGGTGCCCATGCCTCATTCAGACTTGCCAAAGCATCATATTTTTATACTGTATCAAGTGAAAAACCCCACTGACATTCATACCACATACATGATCACAGAATGGTTTGGGTTGGAAGGGACCTTTAAAGATCATCTAGTTCCAAACCCCCTGCCAAAGGCAAGGCCACTTCTCACTAGACCAGGTTGTCCAAAGCCCTGTCCAACCTGGCCTTGAACACTGCCAGGGAGGTGATATCCACAGCTTCTCAGGAAAACCTGTTCCCGTGTCTCACCACCCTCAGAAGAAATAATTTCTTCCTAACATCTAATCTAAATTTACCCTATTCCAGCTTAAAACTGGTCCCCCTCATCCTGTCACTGCATGGCTTTGTAAAATGTCCCTTTCCAATTTTCTCTAGGCCCTCTTCAGGTACTGGAAGGCCACTATAAGGTCTCTCTTGGTCTCTGACTTGTTCTTTGTGGCACAGTTAATTTGAAGTATGTAAGCTTGTTGTATTCAACTTACTGTAAGATTTTTATATAGTCACAGTGGTATATTATGAATTATCCTTACCTATCTTACCATTCCTCCACCTGAAATAAGTTAGTTACCAAATTTCTTCAGACGGTAAACATTTATGAAATGCTTGATTATTCCATAAATAATTGTTGAAGTCCACGAAAAGTATACCAGTAAAATGTTCTAGCAGTTTCTGGAAAACAGGTGAAGAACTCAGGTATATATAGTTGACACATGAGAGTCTGTCATAGAGGAAGAAGATTGAACTATCAGTTAGACTGAGAAGTTGTTGAATTGACTTGGAACGGCCAAGATGTACCAGAACTGACTTGGTTAGAAAAACATTATTTGGGATGTGCAGGAAGATTTGTATAAGGGTGGAAAAAGGGAAACCTACAAATACCAATTCCATGTGCTTTAGATGGTATCTACAAGTGATTAAGTTAAAATTCTCTGAGCTGAAGAAGTTTCTGTGTAGCATAGCATATCCTTACATCCTAGTAGAAGATCAGATAGCAAATTATATGTCATGTCATCATAAAATAACTTTCGAATCTGTTGAAGGATGAGGAATCAGAAGATACTGTTCTCAACAGAGAACTTTCCACTGTATACCTAACGAAGACCTTAGAAACAAGTGAAAAAGTCGCCCTCCCACGCCTGGATGACATAGATCAAAAGAGTGAAAAGCCTGAACAAACAGAAAGCACAGAAAGTCCTCTAGAGTCAAGTCCTTCTGCTTCCACACACTCTTCTCCAGTACACAAACTGAACAACGAAAATACCACAACCACCACCCGTTCACCTCCTCCTGAAGGGATGTCTCCAAATTCTCCTCAAGGGTATCCCAAGAATGTGAAGCAAAAAGAAGCCAAAGGGAAAGGGCAAGAGGCCAAGGGTAAGACTTAAGGGTTTATTATTATTTTAATCCCCCAGTATTAAAGTATTACAGATTTCAGATATAAAATAATATTGAACAATAAACTACTTTGAGGGAAAATGAATTGACTGCAAAACTAATTACTTGTTCTAAAACCACTTCTTCATTCTTCAGGAAAGTTTGAAGTTAGCATTAAGGATGCAAGGTCATTGAATTCTGTTTTTTACCTACTGGAAGTAGGTAACACAACAGTAGTATGTTTTGAAATGTGCTTATCTATCTTTTTATTTTTTCATCTACAGCAAGTTACCAAATTCCTACAAAAACTCAGCATTTCTAAAATAATTTATAGCACCAAGAATCTAAGAGGTGCTTGTAAAGTGAATGTTTTGGTTGAACAGTTGAAGAAAGGAATAGGTCTAAGTCAGTTTGGTAAAAGCTCAAACCTATAAATCTGGAGAGTCTGGCTGCCTTGATGTAAGCTGGAGGGGGAGCTAAGTCCCGACTGTGGGTAATCAGCAAAAAATCCTGAAACACTTCTGCAAAACACTGAGCTTGGAAGTGGCAGTGTATCAGAGTGTCAGTTTAACTGATTTCCTGATTCCCAGAGAAAAAATCGTTGTTGGCTTTGTGCTTCCAGATGTTATCCAGGTGTTTAAACAAGATATGGATTCTGAATATTATGGGAATTACTGCATTGTTCATCTTGCCCTCTTAGGATACTTCTCACTAGGAAAGGTTTAAGGTATTATAATAATCCTAGTCACTTCTAATAATTATTTGATATAAATATTTGGCATTTTTCTTTTGAATAATTGAAAAAGGTATCAGATAAAATATTTTAAATGCCTGATACTTCCTTTAGTCAGATAGATTTTATACCCTCCTCATTCTATGTATTTCTATAAAGTCTTCAACAAGAATGACCTCTACCCCAGCTCGTTTGTTTTGTTTGTTTTTCTTAAAAAAAACAACAAACCTTATCGAAACAAGTGCATAGAAGTTACTTTGTTTTCTTTTCTTCAATCTTCTGTGCTGGCTGAAGCATTGCAAGCATTTTTCTTAAAATTCAGAGTCGCTGGAAGAGCTAATTAATGCAGTACATAAAAGATAAGGATTAGTATTGAAAGGTTGCTCTTTGTAGGCAAAACTACACTAAATATTACTTTCTGCTAGGTTGTTGCTTTTTAACTGAATTTAAATATCTACGTATTATTTCATTAAAACAATCCTTTCTCTTACCTTCCCCATCCATTCATGGTCTATATTTTAAACTATCATACTGCATTTTAGAAATTGCCTCTTTTCCTAAAATATCTCTGGAAAAAGAGGTAAAAGCAAATGTCAGTATGAAAATTAATTATTCTGGTTTTGTATTTAAGTTGACAGGAAAAATAAACATTTTAACTGGTTGCTGTAATTCATTGGCTGTTACATGTTTAGAAAGAGTGGTTAAGTAATTAGAGAAAATTCTGATGTTGATCAGAAAGTGTTGATTAGATATGCCCAAAGAAAACCCAAAAAAAAAGAAAACACAGAGGAAAACCCTTGACTATCCTGACTGTTCAGCATGTACACTTTGAGATAAACATTCTGTTTCAGGAAGGATTATTAGCTGATAGGGTGGTGGGGAGTTGTCCTCAGTTTTATGTAGTAACCATGTTTTTTGGGTTTTATGTTTCTTGAAGGCATCTGTGTATCTTCATTTCTGGATTTGTCTTGAATGCAGAACTTAAAGCCTACTGTGTCTCACAAAAAGTGGTCTGCAGGTCTTTCATAGGCAGCTTAGTTATGAAACAGCCAATTTGCAATATTTCAATTATTTAAAAAGTAATCTAGTACTTCCTGTAATCTGTTACAGTCCATTGGGAAGAAGTAGTGGAGTGTGATCCTAAAGTCTGTCAGTTAAGTTCACTTAATAGTTGAGCAGTTGGAATTGAACATGCTCCCTCTGGTGAAAAAATGGATCCTAGCAGGTTGTATTCCAGTTATGAGAACACCAAGAATCTTGGAGGAGCTTCCAAGTCCCCATGATTTCTTTAGAATGAGTTACAGTTTCTGTACTGTTTCCAAGAAACTCCGCTTGTTAGGATCTGTCTGCTCTCCAGGTACTAGCAATCATGTTGAATAGGCACACTTCCTGGAGCTAGCAGCTTGCAAATGTAGTGTTCCAAGTAGCTGTCCTGGACTAGCTACTGAACCAGAAAAAAATGCAAAAAGCATATCTTCAAGCACAATAAACAATTACTAAATGTTGTACTTGTTCAACCGTTGCTTTAAAACTGAGCTTCTTCCATGCATCTTATCTGGTTATCTAGTTGATGTATTTTGAAGTTGCGATTTTGCAAAACAAAGAGGTAATTTTTCTAAACCTGTCTTAAACTATCTTTTGTTTGTAATTCATTGAAGTAAAATGCTGTGGTAAGTTTCATCAAAAGCATTATTTTAATCTGTCATAAGCAACTGTTGTGTTGCTATTTTTCAAGTGTAGAACACAGCCAGGAAGGTGGAAAGATGCCATAGAGAATAACTTATGTGATATGGTTGTAATATTTTC
Organism: Chaetura pelagica; assembly: GCF_000747805.2. Lineage (NCBI taxonomy): Eukaryota > Metazoa > Chordata > Aves > Apodiformes > Apodidae > Chaetura > Chaetura pelagica. The sequence continues at coordinate 12,107,878 of NW_009952974.1, read as the reverse complement.
AGCTAGTAGCTGCGTCTGTGGATGTGAATTTTAATGCTGTTACTCAGGTTTTACTTATTTACTTAGAAGTGTCATCATAAGTACTTGAAACTCACCAATACTTTTAGAATAACATTTTTATTTTTCACCCCTCTATGAAAAGCAGAAGAAAAGAAAAATGAAGACAGGACAGTAGAAACAAATGAAGGAACAACATCAGGGAAGTCCAAAAGGAGATTTCCAGATTTTGGGTAAGATTTTACTTGTGTTCATTTGGAAATAAATGGGTTTTAGTGTTACTTTTGAAGGAGTATCATGTTCTCTAAATAAAAAAATGTTGAGGAAATGCATGCTACTTTGTAGCAGCACCACTGGACAGAATCTCTTTCATCTTGTATTCATAATGCTGCATTCATGTTTCTGCTACGTTTTTATTTTATTTATCTGTGCTTTTTCTCCCCTTAAAGAATTTCTTGGGGTTATTCAGCTTTTATCTGAATAGACGTTTTCTTTATGAACTAAATCACAAATCCATGCATAGTTTTATGCCAAAATATTGTTGAAGCTGGACTGTAATGTCCCGCTGGCATTACAGTCTAAAATAGATACCTGTCTTGCCTTAATTCCTTCTACAGGAAAGATGATGTTGCACAGGGCTTGGCTATAGCAGCTGCTTGCTGATCTGTGTCTTGGAGGTGAACAACACTGATGAGTGGATTTCTGAATTTCATGTAGAAAATGAGATAGTGAACAGGGGTAAAAACCAAAAGTGCCAGCTGCGTATTATCTGGAAATGCAGTGTGGTAACTGTACTCTGGGGGTCTGAGAGAAGAGTTGCTACATTCTGCAATAAGCCTTGCTCCTTTGGAGCTAGATATAAAACTTGTTGAAGCCAGCTAACATCAAAGCCTCAGACTGGTACTGCAACATATAAATCATAATATGTAACGTAAAAAATTATAGCTTATTTCGCACACAGAGAGTTTAATTAGTCGCTTTGTTCAAATCACTCAGCATTGCATAGGAATAATATATAGCAATAAAACTGTGTTCTTTCTCTTGGTTGTATCCACATTATGTTAAGTTTCTTTGGGCATTTTCTGTGTTTATTTGATTGTATGTGGTCTTTGAAAGGTACTTTCATAATTCTGTTATGATTTGTAAATAAAATAGGAAAGACAGTATGTTTTTAATTGCATGCATAATCTGTAAAATCATGCTTTGTGTGACAACATAAATGTAGCTTTTTGTTACTGTTGAAATGAGCATAAAAACTTGCTGATTAAAAAATGTTGCACCATATAAATATGAACACTTTATGAAAATTGGTTTTTTTCACTTCAGCGGATTACGGAAATCTGGGGGCAAAGGCAAGAAACAGGAAAAAGAAAATCTAAGAGGTTCTCTGGATAGCAGGTAGTTATTTTGGGGTTTTGTTTGTTTAATGCATACATGCTGCATTCCTAAGAATTTATTTAAAACTATAATTATTGTTTGACCTTAAAGTACATTCGAGTATAAAAGTGGCAAAATTCTATGAAGATGAATATAATGATGTGGAGATCAGCTTCTGATCTCATGAAGTAAGAAAAATACAGAGTAGTACAGAGGAAACAGTAAAGCAGAGCTTTATTTTGAAGTGGGTCATAAGATTAACACGTTGCATCCTATCTTAAATATTAAAACTATATTTTGCTTAGGAAGATGAACATTCAGTACATTAAATTAGCAGCTTTTATTTGAAATTATTGAATTGATGTGTGAAAAACTGCAAGACTACTTACATTTTTGTTGTTCAATAAATCAAATTATTTTGCATGGATATTTAAAGGCAAGTAGCAGTTTTCATTTTAAATATAAATTGTGCTGTGAAGCTTATAAAAATTAGTGGGGTGTGTGCTGAATTTGCTGTTGTTTTCTGGGGAGATTGTGTGTTTGGGGGGTGAGATGTTTTGCTGTTGTTTAAACACAATTTAATCTACTTATTTCAGAGGTTCCCGAGAACTGCTGGATGACTCTGGCAACAACCTGTCTGCATCAGATTCCGATTCCCCTGTTCCTACTTGCATGCCTTTCTCTTGGTTTGGAGACAGCCATAAAGAGCCTCAAATTTCTAGTAGCAGCCTGCATGTTACTCAGAGTGGGCAGGACAGTTGTGAACACAGTCAAGAGAAGAACAGAAGCAAGGTAAAGATCTTACTAATTTGATTAATCTGTGCTTTGAATATTTAAGTGTTGCACCTTGATGAAGTGAAAATATCAGTGCTTAGTATGTTGAAACTTGATGACTAAGTCCTTGACTACGTCACCTCTTACAAACATTGCTGCAGAAGTATGAGACTTTATAGCCCTCACAAGCAGACACTGAGTCTTCCCATTCCCTCTGTCCAGTTGAAGCGTCAGTGGAAGCTATTCAGGCTGAAGTGGCATGTAAGGAACAATCCCAGGATATGTTTTTTTCACTGGTTTGTAACGCTAAAAGTAACAGTAGTTTTAGGACAGTATAGTTTTAAAACCAAATCTGTGTCCCTGTCTAATACAGTTTAACATTAGGAGGAAGTGTTCATAAGTAGAGGTCAGCTTCCAAGGCAGTTGGCCAACCAATTATTACCACACTGGTAGGTAGGAGTGGAGTACCAGACGGGTGGATGAAGACAGTATCCTGGTTTTCATTAACAAATTTAATATTGAAAGCCAAGTCTTCTAGGAAACTGCTTCTGAGTAACTGATAATGTTCCAAAAAATTTAAATCCTTTTAATCAGATCTTAAGAGTGAGGCTACACAGTTTATGCTATAGCCATACAGTTATCATATTTTACAGTTTAAACTATTTGAAAGAAATGGCTGTAAAATGTAAGGGGTTTAATGTGTGCACTGATTAAATGTTATTAAAAGCCACTTCAATGTAATACTAACAATCTTACTAACTTAATTAATCTTTCCTTTGGATTTTGTAAGATTTAAAATTGTAGCTATTTGAGTAACCTCTTAAGCTAGGTTTGTTCTTGAGTTTCACATCTTTTTTTCGCATTAGTTGTTTAAAATGCCCTTTCACTTTTTCTTTACCTTTGTGTTACTAGAGGGCAAGGAGTTAGAAATCCAGAAGAGAAACTTGTAGTCCGTGAAGTCACACACATTTTGCAGGGATTGCAGATAACAAGAAGTTGACTTTTAATGTTTCCAGATGCTGATTGCACAAAAATGCAGTTACAATACTTTTTTTTTTTTTTTAATTACCTTATTTTCTTGGTAAAGGAGTATGGGAGTAAGCTGTCTGCATACATAGTTTGTAAAAAATTACAGAAACTGGTTTTACAACCATACAACACCTCACTCTAACTCAGGAACTAAAGAGCAGGAAGAACTTCTTAATCTGTGGAGTGACACCTTACAGAATACTGCCCAGTGTCTTATCAGGCTCATGTATTTATAGCTCCTGAGTTGTTTGCTTCTTTTGAAGCATGTAGTGGCCAAAAGATGGTTCTGTAAATAACCTAAGGATCTTGGGACTTCAGGATCCATGTTGAAGAAGTGCACACTTCAGTACAGTTCTTTTATTAAATAGGATGCATCTCTTAGTAGGCTGTAGCAAAGCTATTAAGAGATGTTTTCTGTACAGATGAACATTTAGTAGTTTAGCTTTTAAAGTCTTTGGTTCATAAGAACACATTCATTCCCTTTTTATTCCTCCTTTCTGTCCAATTCAAATAATTTTTCTGAGCATAGTGGAAGACCCACTGCTGCATTCCTATTATAAGCAGCCATAATGGGCTTAAGCACCCCATAATTTGTTTCTATAGACACTTCTTGGCGATCAAAAAGGTATAGATCTTTCCAGATTGGGTGCTGTCTCTTCTTCCATGTTGCCCTCAAATAATAACCTTTTTTTCTCATTGTATACTTCATGCGAGTTGATTATAACTTTAATCTTCCAGCTGGTTCCTTGCCTGCTATTTTTTTTTTTTTTTCCTTCTCATGCTCCAGTATGTAATTGCTGCTTGCTGCTGTTTTCCTTAGTTTAGTGCCAGTTGCAAACCAGCAGCTGGAAGAATATACAGCTCCTCATCTATATTCCTGCTTTTTAAAATGGTAGAAAGCTGACCCTCTTAAAGAACAGATTCTTGTACATCAATTGATCCTAAAATCATACTTGGCCTCTCCAAAGTCAGACTATTTTTACTTTGTGACATTTGGGGTCTTTTATAAAGCTGTTAATGCGACAGTACTGCTTGGAATTGCTAAACTTAGTAGATTTTAACGTGTCATTAGGTTTGCACTGCAGTTGCAAGGCTTTGGCTGTTAAACTTCACTATGAAAAGACATTGAAACTGAGAAAGAAATGTGCTTGACCACTCTGCAGTGAGTCAGGGACAAAATCACCTTCCCAGAATTTAAGGAAGGAATACTCCTTTTTGTTGATGTTGAGGTCATAGTTCTTACTGCTTTTGTGTCTGTAGTGTCCCATATGATCAGGTGAAAGTATTTCTTAAAGAGCATGTAAAAGTAGAAACCCCTATCGTAACTTTTGTACGGAGTCTTTCACATTTTGTGTAATTTCTGTAGGTAAGTTTTAATAATTATGGTGTAAGGAATCTAATTACATTTTAACTGTTTCATGTTTCTGCAAATTTGCCTCTTGAAATTACTGTAGGATTTTGTCTCTTAAAATGATACTGAAGTTAGTCTTGAACTTGTAAACAAAGTAATGAATCAACTTCTCCCTGCTTGTGAAAACCAGGACCAAGAGTCAAAGTCCTATGATCTAAGGGTTTGTAGACTGCTTAGCCTTATGAGATTTCTAAATTACACAGTTCTTAAATTAGGCCCTTACATTATCTGCCCTTTGATTTAGTCCCATTGTATCAGAAATGATACAGTACAAACACATAAATACTGTTCATATTCATTCTTTTTCCAGAGCATTATTTAGCTTCTGTAATCTTTTCTACAGTCTTTCCTTTTTGTTGCAAGGAAGAACACTCTGGTATAAATAGTTTATAATCTTAGCACCTTAAATCTTAGGAAGCATACCTATAAAACTTCTATGCAAATTTTGTGTTCTTAAAAAATAAAAAATCTTTGCAACTGGCTCTAAATCCTTAAAAGGAAATTATTAATTCTTTAAATCAAATAGGAGCAGGGGGAGGACAAAACATTACAACTGGTGCTGAGATGCTTTACTTCTGGCTATGTTTTCTTCACGTTTTTTCTAAGGTCTCACTAAATATGTTGCTCAAGTATCATCTTGTCTCTTTTTTTTTTTTTTGGTAAAATTTTGTATCTGAATTGTTCTCGATTACACTGCAAGGGTAGAGAGAGTGAACTGAGGGTGGCTGACAGAAAAGCTCCTATATAGATTTTCAGTTTGGGTTGAAATTAATTTGAGAAAAGGTATTCTGTTGTTTCTGGTAATACTTTCTACACGTGTAAGACTGGATAAATCCCTGCAATATAATGTAATTAGTAAAATGAGCTACATACTCAATACAATACCATTTTCCAGTCATGTACAGTATGACACTCCATGAAAACATAGCAGGACAACTCAAGTTGTGGTTTGGGGGTTTTTATTTGTTTGTTGGGATGTAATGGTGATTTTTTCCTTGTTATTTTGTTTTTGCGGGGGTTTTCCAGTTTTTTTTAAGACCCAAAATGTGTATCAGTAATTCAGGGTAAAAGGAAGTGCAAAGATTAAATATCCACCCCCAAAACAGAAATAGAATAATCTAGAAAATTTGGAGTTCAGGTTAAACTGAAATCAGAATACAAATACAGAAGTGCTCAATGAAGACAACTGCAAAAAACATAGTTCTCTTATAGCAGCATAAATTACTGAAGAAAAGTGTATTTAACAACATCTTAACTTAGAATCTCAGATCATTTATGCACATAGGGATATGGTATGTCATCCTTACAAAGTGTTGTTAGTTGATTAGATACTGAGAGAAAAACAGATAAAATAATTGGAAATAATTGCTCACTGTTTGTGAGCTACAAAGAGTAGTGCTGAGAAGTAAGTTTTAGAAAGGCAAAAGTAGGAGGCAAGGTTTGGCAGAATTGTTTTCCACTCACTAAAGAAAAATAACAAAGAAGTCAGGTTCTGAGATGGCAGTTGAGGTAATCAAACTAGAAAATATCCTGGGCAACATACATTAGTATTCTTTAGAAAAGCTCCTTGTTATTCAAATTCTCAATATATGTCAGGCGAAGACCTCTTATTTTTTTCACTGTCAACTACAGTGGTTTGATAGTTGTCATATTCAGAAACTTTTTTAGTTATAGGGGCACTTCTGTGCCATGGGAATTTTAATGACTGTAAACAGTTAGGACTGATTTTTATCTCACAAACAGAACAAGCACCTTCTGAAGCACATTCATAGTGCTTGTGTAGATTTCAATTGAACACAAACTCAGCATGAGTAATTCCACCAAATCAAGCTCAAATTGCTTCTCCCCAAGTGTGGTGTGCCTGCTGGAAAAGTAACTACATGTATTTCCTCATGTACTTTAACAGCATTTCAGGTTACGACCCATTCTCCACAGAAGGTGCTTTTATGGGGGATATTGCTTTAAATTTGTTGCTGTGTCTTTGAATTCAGAGTTTAACAAAATACAAATCAGATGCTTGAAGTAGTGAGTGCATTTCATATGTGATCTAAAGATAACTGAGTCATAGTTGTTTTTTTAAACCATAAACCAAAATTACTAGAATGTCACCTTATAACCTGCTTTTCCAAGGGGTGAGTTAATAAAACGTTATTTCCACTTGTTTGCAGAGTAGAATTGTCATAGATGATACATACCATAGCAAGCCAAGTTGTGAACTTTCAGGGTTAGTGACAGAACCAAATCTGTCAGGTCGTTCACACACTTTAACCTTCTCTTCAAATGAGGTGAGTTTCAAAGTGTGTATATGTGTCTTGTTGATGTTGTTGTTCACACTACAGCATGTGTAATAGAAACAGATTTGTGTAATGTGAAACTAGATGGCTGTTTCTGTATTTTAATGTTGTAAAGCCTGGCAAAGAATCGTAAGCTGTTTCTGAACTAAGGACATGGACTACTAGGTAGCATATCAGCCTTTGTGTTCTGATGCTAGTTATATCATAAAAACTGGAATTAACTCTCTCTGATCAAAGTGCAGGTTTAATTTTAAATATAACACCTTTCTGTTCCACTAATTTAAAGCAACTTTCTGGGTGAATGAAAACTGAAGCATTTTTGACCTTGCCTTCACATTTGTTCAGGTTTGTTTTACCATACAATTTAATATAAATAAAAACAAACACAAGGAAAAAAAAAAAGTAGAATATGGTGGGTTTGATATATAGGTAGAAACTAGATACCATAAAGTCAGTGTTCATTTCCCTGGAGAACTCTCTTGGCTACCGCTGAAACATAAAATCTACATTTTGGTGACATTCTGACATACTGTCTCATTTGGTGTTTAACTGATGGGCATCTTTATAAGTTAAATCCTTTATAGACTAGGAGGAGTCATTAAAAGATTAACACAGTCATCTTCCAGAAATTAATTAGAAGGCTTACCAAAATGGTAGTGATAATGTTTGAAGAAAAAAATTAAATGGTGGTTCATGAATGTGGGGGTTCGTTATTAGCTATCTTAAACCGACTTTAGTGAAAGCCAGCACAGTCTTACAAACAATGTTATAAATATTAAATCACTAACATAAAAGTCTGGGGTGTCAAAAATCATGAAACTAGTTTACAGGTTTCAGTAGTGGATTAATGCCGATTTTTATCAGAGATGACAGTCACAGATTTAATAAAACCAGAGGTACTCCAGTTAGCATCTATCGTTGCAAGTGCTCCCTGCATTTTTTTTCTGGAATGGTTTATGAATGGAATATGTGTTTCTAAAACTTGCATAAAACTTGAAAGCAGTATAAATCATAAGGTTTTAACAAACCTAAGTACCTTCTTGAAACTTTTTTGTTGATCAGTGTTACAACTTTCAGTAAACTACTAGTTCTGAAACTCAAATGAAAGTTGTTTATTACTAATAGTGCATGTGTAAAGTGATGACTTAAGCCTGTTTTTTGTTATAGATTAGTCTGATTCTAGTGTTCTTTTTAGTTCGTATGTTGCTTATTTGCATGACCAATAGAAGTTGTTTATACCTTTTCAGTAATTGCATTGATTATAAGGCTCTGTTCTGAGGATAATTTTAAATAGACTCTAAACCAGTTTCTCTTTTGGAAAGCAGCGTGTATGAAGACTGTTCTTGGCCTTTCTTAATTAGTAGTAAAATACATTGAGTTCTAGGAAAAAATAAGAAACCAATCTTACAGCAATTTTGGATATTTCAAATCCTTAACTTAAAACCTTTACAAGTAGAATTTCTAACTGGTGGTTGTTGTTCAGATGGGTTAATAAATGTCCAGCAGGGACTGTACCAGCCAGTGTAACAACCACTGCTTTCTGAGGAGTGGGCTACTGCATGCTGCCCTACTCATCCTGGAATTGTTAGTAGACAGGAAATGGAAACTAGTCTTAGAAATCTAGACAGGAGCAGCACTGACAAAGTCTGCCTCTACTGGACAGGTACTCACAGGCAGCTTGAGGAGGGTGATCAGAGTTGGTTGTTAGCACTCAGCTAGTTACAGCAAAGGCACCTCCACTTGCAGTGGTTAGCAAGCGAGCTGGTCATCCCTCCTACCTTTCTAAGGTTTTTTATCATCTGTTCAGTGGTGTGATGGCATCACTGTTTTACTGGATTTTGTATTTGTATCTTTAAAGTCTTTAGTTTTTTTCTGTACTTGTTTCTTTAACCACCTGCTTTTTTATGCAGGACCACATGGTTTTCTCATGCTTCCATACCTCATAGGTAGTTTTAGTTCTGCTTTCCGAGTTTGCAGCTGACCTTTTGTGTGTGTGTGTGTGGTGCCTACTTTGGGGACTATAACTCTGCTGTACAAACAGCTTGGGACAGGCCTTCTGCCTCTGGAAGGACAGTAAACAATTGGGGAAAAAGTTTCTGTAGAGGTCTTATTTAATGACCAATAAGCACTACTCAGAAATCTGTTCTTCCTCTTAGTCTTCTACACTTTTCATTTTCCTATTATATTCTGAAAAAATACTTTCAGAAATACTTATGTGCAGTAGTGAAAATGTGATGTCTAAGTGTTTTATCACAGATTCAGTTTTTGTACACCTTTTTGCAGTATATATAATCTGAAATTACAGAAGCAAAGCTGTTGCATGCCTAGCACAGATTAAATAAAACTAACAAGCAGGTTCCAACTGGAATAAAACATGTTGCACATTAGTCAGTGTAAAGGATAGATATATAGATATATACACATACATACACACTCCTCCTTAAAGGACAGAAGTATATATATAGAAATAATATGTATGTGGCAATATATATATTAGTGTTTCTTGCTGCTCGTAGACAACACACAACTGAGATATGAAAAGTTTCTCCTTGTGTATTAATCATGAACACTTGCTAGTAGGAGACAAAATTTAAAGGTACCAATATATGTTTTGTATTACAATATCAGGCTGAGGAATACTATTACCTAAAATTATTTTAAATATATGGGCATTTTGAAATTCCCTTAGTAATGTATACAGCGAATTTTCTCTCTGTATGAAACATCCCAAGTTTGATAGCTTGGATATAAAAATACTCACTGTGCCCCAGTTGTCTTGATACAGATGCTATATAGAGCACTTCAAGCAAAAGCTCTTCTGGAGCTCTTGTCTAGTATTGTCTAGTCAGGAAGGTAGATATGTTCATGGTTGTTATAGCTATATAAGCATTTTAATTTGCATTAGGAGTTCAATTTTTAAGTAAATTGCCTGATTGTCCCTACTTCCTTGATTTCATTTATCTTGGAAATCGAATCAGATGTGTTCCAGTATTATTCCTAGTGCATTCCAGCTGCTAGTAGCCATTGCTTCTGTGTGACCAGACTAGAGCTACTGGGAATAAAAAAAAAAAAATCCTTTTAAATGCTTGTGCTAAGGATTTTAGGATCTCAGCACAAACTGTTCTGCTGTACAAACATGTTCCTATTTATCTGTACTTGCCTCCTAATGTAACCACTGTCCTTTGTTTCACAGAGCAGGGAAAGCAAAACTGTTTATAAGTCCTCTGATACACTGGAAATTTAAACTGTATTTGTTTGACCTCAAGCATGTGTTCCATGTAGTGCTGTCAGATCCAGTTTACTGTATGATCAGATTGCATAACAGGCTTACATCTGTATCTTTCACTTATAATTGTCATAATTATTTTGTTACATTCAGCCAACTCTCCCACATTTTCTACCAAAGGAGTTGGATTTTGTGAGAACCCTCTGGTTGGGATCTGTAGTCGTTGACCTGAAACTTACAGGGTCACATCTCAAACCCATCTCTAGAAAGATCTGTATTTCTGTTTTTTGTTTCTATGTGTAAGGCTTACTGGAAAAAGTGGGCGTACTTTCCACTGTTTTGCCAATATCTTTGTTAAGCTGCTTAGTGGAGTGGTCTGCAAGTCTAACGCAGCCTGTACTCAATCATGAGCTTTTCTTTTATGATGAAGTAATAAGAATGCTTCAGGATGAACAGCAGTACCTTTTCCCTCTCAGAAGCTAACTGAAATTGAAGCAGGGAGCTTCAAAAGCTCTGTGAGCTAGCAAAGTATATTTTCACTGGAAGGCTACAAGCTCTTCAATTTCTGAAATGCTCTTCTGCTAGGCAAACCCTCTAAATTGTTGACATAAAGGCATTAGATGAAAGAATAAATAGTCCTCTCTTTTTAGAACTGCATCAAATTTAGTAAAACTGGACTTGGAACAATCACCAGATTTACTGACTACTAGAATTGCTTTTATTCTGGATTTCCTTCACTTAACAATAAGCAAAAACACAGTTTAAGTGCTACTTGGTTCTCTTTGGTGCTGTGTCTAACAGCAGGCAGTATCTAACAGCAGAATTGAGCTACCCTAATTAACTGAGGAAGCTTTTTTATTGTTAGGAGACATCAAATTAAGCAAATGCTTTGCTATATTAATTTCTTAGAGAAAACCATTTATGTTCAGTGTTTCTGATTTGGTTTGTGTTGAGTGTTGTAGTGTCACCTCATTTATAGTAAACTCCTAGGCAAACTGATTATAAAGTGTGATCTCAAGAACATTAGTCCTTTTGGAACTGGAGTGTGTTTCAAAATGCTTTTTATTAGTAGACTCAATTGGCAACTGGAATTCAACTTAGTCAAACATTGCTTATGGTGATTTTTCTAATTGATTAGGCATTAGATGATGAATTCACAACAACAGGAAAACAAAATCAATGGCACAGTAGACCTATTTCTGAGTGGACCACCCAGCAAGTATGCCACTGGTTAATGGGAATGAACATGGAGCAGTATATTACAGAGTTCACAGCTATGAACATAGATGGACAGCAGTTAATGCAGCTTGACAGTGAAAAGTTAAAGGTATGTGAATATTACAGGATAAATTGTAACTGTATAAATTGCATTGCTTATTCAGACTTTTTTTTTTTTAACCTACAAAACTTATTTTCCTGCTTTCATGGTTTTTTAAGGGATAGAGTTTTGCTTTTGAAATACTTGGAGACTATACAGTTGATTAGAATTTAGTAATTGATTGTACAACTAAAGACAAACCATTTTTAATCAGAAGAATACCAAGTATTTATTCCTTGTTTGCATCTTGAGGAACTTGAAGTAAGCGTAATTCCCCAGAGTGGCCTGATACATCTGTCATCAGTCTTGGCTTAAGCTGTTATCAAAACAAGATCCAGCCAATTCAAATGCATAGAATTGCAGGACCCAGTTTTAGAAATCTTTCTTCCACATCTCCTCTTTAGATGAGAAGGTTAAAATCCTATCTAGTTTTAAATGCTTTTGATTTTTACTCATGATTAAAAAAAATTATTCTGAATATTTTTTTTTAGCCTTTTTTTGCCATTTCACCTCTTGGAAACTGCATCATATGTATCCCTTTTAGTGCTAGGAAACTCAATTTTTCTTAGATTATTAGACTGCATTTTGGATAGGGAAGATGTGTGATTAAAGTGAGATTCATTAGTCTATTCTGGCATAAGACAAATTATTGTTAGTGATCGATGGTAGGATTTGAGTATTTTAGAGAGGGGGGAAAAAAGTGTCCAACTTCAGTCTCCAAAATATATCTGCATTTTAGAATAGCTCTGCAACACTGAGTGTTCTGTATTTTGCTAAATAAATATTTCCTTGGGCACAGAGGAAATACTCGTTACTGGTTTGTCAAATTACTGTCTGTATTTGGGGACCTTTGGATGTTGATGCTTACTTAATACCTAATGCCATTCAGAGCTCAGAGTGTGAGCAAGCACTGTCTGTAACTTCGAGTCAGGTACTGCCACCTGCTGATCAAAAATCAAAAGATACTGTTTACTTACTGAATATGCTTCTTAATAATACACTTTTAAATCCTTAATATTAAAATAAAAGAGTAGTTACTGAATATAAATTCCTCTTGTATAAAAAGAGCTAGAAAAATATGTTGAGACTCCTACGTAGTGTGCTGTTTGCTGGAAATTCTCAGGTGTCTACATGTTTGTAAAGGGCAATCAGAAGCTGTTGTTCCACAACAGAACAAGCATGTGGGCCCTTGCTGCCTTCCTTGTTACCCAAGTGATCATTTACCATGCTCTTAAGGACTTAGGTTCTTATTTTTCCAATAAACAAACTATCTTGCAGAAAAGTGAGTAACATTTAAACTGTTCATGCACAAGCACTGCTAACAGTGCTGTTGGAAAAATGAATGATGAGGTATTTTTCTTTTTTTCCCTCCCCCAAAAGGCTTTGGGAGTTTCCAGTCAAAACGACCGATCAACAATAAAGAAAAAAATTAAGGATATTAGAAAAACACAAGAAAAACTGGAAAAGCAGAAGGAAAAGGTTCAAAAGAAGGAGAGAGAAGTTCGCAAGACTGGCAGAGTGGTTGCCACTCTTGAATCAAGCTGCTAAAATGACACTTTTCTTTTAGCACAGACTTGCTTCATTTTGAGGAAGTTCAGCAGATTTGTATATAATTGTACAATTGAGGGAGGAGGGATATGTACAACAGTTCAATATGGTAGGTGAGTTTTTTTAATCCTTAATTATGGTCCCTCCCCATTAAAACCCAATAAAAATAAATTGTTTTCAGTATTTTTATTTCTAGTTGACTCTACCTGTACTAACAGACAATAATTTAACTTTCTGCCTTAAACAACATTTGTGCTTCTAAGACCTCATACGCCCTTTTCATTGAAATTTATGTTTGTGAAAAGTAGAATACTGTATTAAAAATCATTCCAATAGTAGTCAACTAGAATTCGATGGAGTTGAATCTAATAGAGGGACAATAGAAAAATCCTGCCAACAAATTCAGTCTGTGACAGTCTGTGTACCTTTTGCCACTGAAGATGTATAGTAAAAATTAAGAAAACGGTAATGTCAAATTAATTTAAAAAGAAAGCATGTATTTCAAATTTATGAATTATTTTGTTTAAATTCTTGTTTTTCTGGGATTTTCATTCAAAGTTCACTGTAGTAGCACATTGTTTTTTAACTCTGTGTTGCAATTTATTGGGAAAATAGCAAGAAATATTAAGACGTTTTCACAAACTACATTTACTAAGCATAACACTAAATTTTCTGTACACTGCCCATATGGTGTTGGGACAAGGTTTAAGCCTATAAAAAAGATCTTTTTTAACGTATTTTTTTCCTAAATAATACATAGTTTTATAGATTGATGCTATGAATAAGATCAATTTGCAATACATGTATTTCTCTTTTCTACCTGCTGCAAGATTTTTGCGGACCAAATTTATATATTTGCTAATTTTAAACTATATTGGTTTTCAAACTTAAAGTACTGAGAGAAGAATTGTAGGAAAAACTATCACTAAAGCACTGGGTTTCTGCATTGTATTTAATTGTTCAATTGTAGACTACGGATTATTTCTCTTTAAAGGAGGATTTGATTCTCAAAATAGTTTAGAACGTGAATTGGTGTTTTGTATCTTTACATACTATTTTCTAGAGATACTATAACAGCACTTCCTTTAACTAATTATTCCAAAAACATAGACTAGTTTAAGTATCAATTCCACTACAGAATGGACTAGAACAAAATTTACACAATTAATGTGGACCAAGTTCTCCTTTAAATCTGTGGACTGTTTTTCATTTTAATTAAATGAATGAACTTCACTATTCATGTTTCACAGTTGGGTTTTTTTATTGTTTTTTTTTGTAAATGTCTTTGAATTTCAGCAAAAGAACTGTGGAAATGCTTCTGCACTCTATGCATTTCCAAAATAAAATTTGAAAATCTTGGTAATAATTACTCTTTTAAAGAGGTTCAGTTTTCAGTTTTGTGCATTAAGAAACAACTCCTTGGACCAGATTTAACTTATTTGTTTACAGTAGCTTTGAGCTTGTACTCCAGATTTCCAGACCTTGAGCTAGAGAGGAATGCTGCCCTACTGAGAGAAGAAAATGGAGTAAGAAGTATGGAAAGATCATCTGCTTAAGATCACACACACGTAAAAACACCCTTTGAACAATTTAGTCAAGGAAGTTTATTTTTCAGTTAAGTGCTTTCTGCTGTAACAGAGAGTACTGATACAACCATGTATTGCGTTTTTTCTTTAAGCCTACTGAACTGAATGTTGCACCCCCTGTGAAGAGCTTGTTTCTCAGGCTGGAGACTAGTGGAAATAATGGTTTCAAAGGTTTCTCTGTGTGCAGAGCTGTTCTAGTTAAACAGGGGCCACAGCAGGGATGATAAAATCACCCAACACCTGAGCATATGAACATTGATTATCACAGCCCATTGTACTTACCTGTCAGATGCTAAATTAGAAGGTTGGCTTTGGGAAACCAGCTTAGTACCAAGCCACAAAATGACCCAACTCTTAAGTTTATTTTTTTAAATGGTTTTAATGAATAAATGTAGTGATTCTTTCAAAAATAAATAAGTTAACACAAACCAAGATCAATTTTACAGTGCAAGACTGATTGCATTTGCATACAAAACTATTAATCTCAGCAATTGAGAGCTGAACTAATTTTCTACAGTGATTGACTTCAAATTAACCAGTGTGCTGGCAATGGCTTCAGTATAGTAATGAAAATATTAAACACACAAAAGTGATCTTCCGAACTTCTATTTAAATCAAAAGTTATCAGACTTGTAAGTAGGGTTAAACATGGTAAACCAAAATGTTACTATATTTGAAAATCACTATTTCACTACAATCACTCAGGGTGGCAGGGGAGGAGATAGATAAAAAAACAATTACACAGCAAGTTGTTCTAATCAGAATTCGATCGGTATCTAGCTGAGAGCATGCAAAAGGTTTTATTTCCAAAATACCGTATGAAATATTTTTAGACTTTGTAGAAAACATACTGTGTTAACTTTTCTTTGGAAGTCTCTTGTTCTCAGGTGTTACTAAAATCAGTTAAGTTAAACATTTAAAACTTAGCATAAAAGCAAGAATGTTTATACTGACAGTTTTTAAAATCCTTTGCTGTAACTTTAAGCTTAAATTTAGCAAAAGCAACAGCTGCAAGCATTCCCTCCAACTTTTACAGTACATAGAATTTCTCACATATATCCTCTTGCAGGGTGAAGATCAGCTATAGATCATAGCCATGCAGACTGTAAGGCATGCCAGTCACCTCCTCACATCCTTGTAAAGAAGAAAAATAGGGCCCTCTAAAAGCGCCCACGAGCTTGAGTGGAGCAGGTAACCATGCTGTTCTGGTGGCAATTAAGCTAGATTAATCCTCCCTCAGAGTGTCATTTTAACTGCATATAAAGCCCATTCTGTAAATCACTCCTGTTAAAGTGACCTGCATAGGCTTGATCAGGGTATAAACCATTTTCTTGTTTTGCAGAACTAGGCTAGGGAGGTAGCAGATGATAATCTTTAATCTGGCTCAGCTACAACTAGAATAGTGTGACTTCACTTTCTAACTGGAAGCTATTCCCTTGTGGTATTTCACCACCTGCTCTGTGCAGAGCTAGGAAACTAGCAAGATTTAGGCTTATTCTTTCTGAGAGGGATTATGCATGTTTGCTGCACAACAAAAATCACAATTACAAGCAAAGAATTAACTGAGAAAATGTCTTTAACTACATCACTCCTAAAATGGTCAGGAATGACAAGGATCAAGGTGCAATGCAGATGTGTATGATTTCAACAAAGCTGGCAGAAAAGGCATTAAAAGAAGTTGAATCCTTTATTAAAATAAGGACTTTGTACCTGAAATTTAATACTCGTTCTCCTCTCTATCTTCCCTACTATGTCTTGACAATTTCTCTCTGGCTGACAAACATATTCTGCTTACCTTATTTATGTTAAAGTGTGACTTCCAGTTACTGCATAAATGAGGCCAGAAGTACATCACAGATACAAAGGTATTTTCAAAAACTGTTAAATACTCCTGAGAAGATCGTTTCTGTTGTCAAAATAATAGAGATGCCCTACTAAGGGCAAGTTTTAAAAATCTGTTTATTAAAATAGTTTCTGTTTATAGCTGTAACCTGACATACCCCAGGGTTTGAGATCTTCCTAGGGCTAGAACATTGATACTGTGTTTTGGTATTACCTACAGCAATACAAGCAAATGCAAGACAGCATATGTTTACTGTACACAAGCCAACACTATTTGCTAGTTCACAATTATCATGGCAAGGTAAGTTTTTCACATGTATTAAATATTCACATTACAACCAAAGAAACATGACTGATACCACATACCTGAGATGCATTATATTAGTGGTAGCAGCTAGAACTGATTGGGTTTGTTGGGGGGTTTTTTATCCCTACAGACCTAATTGTTATTTCTACAGCCACAAAAAAACCTTGATGTAGGCAACATACCTAGCTTTGCAAAATTAGGCTCCAGCATGCTTAAGATAAAAGAACAGAACGTGCCATGGAGATGGCAAAGGTAGAGCAGTGAGCTCAGTATGTCTTACTTGAGCTCTGGTGAGCTTTTCCCATAGTTTTTTTTCTGTTAAAACAATTTTGTAGTGATATGAATTAATAAATTTCTCACCAGATATTAAATAGATTGCATTGGTTTCTTTAAAACTCAAAATTACAGCTGTTTTGATTTAGTTACTGAAAGTAGTCACAAACAGTAAGTGGAGCAAATTAAGTGTGACCTTCTCACCTAAAATTTAAAAGGATGTACAGGTTTTGGGCTTCCCTTGGGTTTTGTTAGGTTTTTTGTTGTGTTTTGGTTTTTTTTTTAATTCCAGGAAAGGGCAATTACATTAAAATTATTGTTACTGCACTTAAAATTATTTTCACCTATCAAATGTGGTTCAGCATCTTGGTGTAAAAGAGGTCTTCTAAATTCCCTTTCCAGACATACCTACTTCTTATGAACTGTTGAGGAAAAAGCTATATACTGCGAAACGTGGTCATGTCCTTTGGCTCACTGCTTGGCACACACCAGTCATCTGCTTCATGGTTTGCTTTATAATGTTTCCAGGCTGCTTTGTTATATACAGGGAGTTTTTCAATTGATTCTGTTGATAAGGCCTGTAAGTAGAGAAGACTGTAGCTGACTATTCTTTTTAATCAAAATTATAGTAAAAGAACAAGGATTAGCAGTTAAAGTTGCTGGTAAGTTTAAAATGGTAAAGTATCATACCTTTATGTAAATAACAGCATCTGTACCATAGCCTTCTAAGGAATACAGTTTGAGGTCTCCTTGGAAGTACTGTGCATACAGACGTGATATGGGTAAGCCATAACCAAATCCAGCCTAATCCAGGTGAAAAAGTGTATTTTCATTAATTGCATCCATCACTACCATTTTTTATTTTAATTTAATAGTTAAATAGATGAACTAAGCTTGACATTCGACAGTAAGAGAAGGAGTTCAAATGTTAACTATTAGGCCCCCCAGAACTATTATACACCCCAGAAACAGAATAATTCATGAATTATTGCAATGATGACAAAGCTGCTTTACTTGTTGGTCAGACAGGGCTGCTAGGTAACACTTACTGTATTATGGTAGATTTTTCAAGAAGAGATTAATATAATTAGAGAAATGGTACTGACTCTGTCTTATGCCTCATGGAGCTGCTAATCTTAAGAACACTGAATATTCAAAGTCAGATACGTGTCATCATCAGTATATATAAAAAAGGCCCAAAAAGGAATGTCTATGAATTTGTAGCTTATACTAAAATGCTATCTAGGCCCTGTCTGCAGTAGCAGGACACAGACCTGAAGTGGTAAGTACTATTTTTTTTTTTAATCTACTAAACTTCAGAGGTAATCTCTCGATGAACATACACAACACTCCTCTGTATAGACCTAGTGTTTAATGAGTTGCACAGTCATCTACATGCAGAACACTTTATAAATTTAAAAAACACATTTTGAATGATGGAATGTGAGAAAATAAGTTCAGGAAAGCTGTTCAGAGCTTCTTACTGAGAACTAAGGCCTTATTTCTTGTGCATCTGTTAAGTTTACCTGAGACCAAAGTAGGTTCTTAATATGCCCTGTCACATCTGTGTTCATCCTTGCTGGGGGATGGCAACACATTTCTACACAGTACAAGCGTAGCTATGGACTTGATTCCAAATCATTGCTATAATTATTTTTCCTTTCATTCAGTGGCCACAACAATTTGGAGCCCTGTCCTTACTGCAGTTCATGCAGCATAGCTAACTGTTCTGCTTGAGGTAGCTTATCTTTATACTTGGCAGAGAAAAACAGAATCATAGAGAAGTTTAAGTAATTCATAGTATTTTAGGGTCTTATGCAATCTTCCAGTTACATCAGAAAAGTGTTTGAATTAAACTGTAACATCCAAATAGTGATACTCATATCTATAGAATTGGTACTTCATGGCTTTGGCTAAATGGTTCCTTTTGTGACAATTAAACATATAGAAGATTACATGATATAAAAGATTCGCATACCAAAGGTGTAGCTCGTGACGTCTCAACACGTGGACGTGGTGCTGTTGAATACATGTAGTTGAATAGTCTGTCAATTTTCCTCATAGGAACACCTCCCCCACGATCACTCATCTGAAGGATGAAGGAACATGCAGCATTATGTCCATTAATACATTTTTATAAAAGACTGCTTCTCTCAAACAATGATCCAGATAAAGTTCAGGTAAAACATACATAAAGTTGGCCCTATTAAATTATGGGTTTTCTTAAATTCTCATCTCTCAGCTACAGCAATGACCAGAGAGACTAATCCTTCCTTTTCATCCCTATAAAACAAATTATTTTAAATACTACCATAAGAAGCCTTCATAATCTCTTGGAAGCAATAAAATTCTTGCTTTAATTAAGCATTACTTTTATCTTGTTCATAACTCAGTTTTGTCTGAAGTCAATATCTAAAACTTTTAGCAAATGCCAGGTTCTGTGTATTTTTATCTTTATTCCTGAGGAATATTGCCAGTTAAATACAATATATTAAAACATATTACTGAAGGAATTAAGTCAGAACAGTTGTTGTACTTTACTTAGACCTATGGAAACACCAGTGCTTGCAGCTGGTCTTTGAAATTCAACATGGATGTTGTATGGAAAACTTAAAGGAGATGTTGTACTTGAGGTTTGATTCGCATGGAACATACAATGTTTATTTCCCTTTTTTCAGCTGTTGCACATGTGTATAGTTCTGTCGTTGTCACATACAAAATGCTGATATTACAACTGTAGAAAGATGCTACTTCATTTTTAGTTGTGGTTGCTTATAAACTAGGCAAGACATGAGTGTGACAGAAGCAGAGAGCAGAGCCTTCAGTATGACTGTGCAACCTCTTCATGAGTTTCCTACTGATGTGGAATGTGAAATTCCATAAAGCTCTTGTTACAACACTACGTAATCACATACAATCTATTGTTAGAATCGGGTCATCAGCTAAAGTTAGTAATCCTCTGCCTATGACAGAGTATAAAACTAATTAAAAGAGCCTTCAAATAAAAAAAAAAATTGATACCTTCACAGTTAAATCCTCAGTTCCCAACGTGATGTGCACTTGAATTGGAGGATAAATGCATCGATCAGCATTATGTTCCATGGTGGCTCTCATTGCATTCTGCAAGTTTCAAGTACAGTTTAAATTCTGTTCTTACCACTTTGAATATTATCTTAAAACATAAATTTAGTAAAGTTACTTTTACCACATTTCAGAATGAGGACAAATGTATATGGTTTTAGAATAGCTTTTTATTATTTTGGGTTTGTTCAGTATCACTGTTTAGACAGTATATTAGAATACACAGACTTAAAATGTTTGTAGACCATCTGAATATTTAGTGTACAGCTTTATTTGTAGAATTTTTAATAATGCTAGTGCATCTAATATGACACAAAAATCAAGAAAAGTCTAAGGTTAAACTGCTTGAGGAAAGCTCTGTACAACCTCCTCACGTTACACCATATTTGAAGATGCCCCAGAAATTTTATATCTTATTCTCACTTGCTTTGTTAACTAATATCTTTATATGATTTCAGATTTTTTTGACAAAACTGTCTACTCAGAAGGTGTCAGATACATTCAGTGACTAGGCAAAGGAGATAGATCTCCCAAAGCTGTTCATTTTCTCTACAGTTAGTACGTGTCTGAAAAATTCAATTCAGGTACCTTCCCACAGTCAAGCAGTGAAAGGAATGCACTTGAAAAAACACACTGCTATCTAGAATTGGTTAATAAATCAAAGAAATACAATCTCACTAAACAAAGATGTATAAAAGAATTGCATAATGATAAGTGCACTCACCTTGAAAAGTTCAAAAACCATGTGATAGAGATGTGATGGCACATATACCACTTGCATGGGCTGCCCTGGGGATTTAGCTGGATAAAAGAAGAGTCTAAGTAATTAAATAGCAAACTAGGTACCTTTCTTTCATTTTTGCAGTAATTTAAAATCTATATTATTATTGTTGAGAGAATTTACAAGAGAAGGAAAATTTGAACAGGAAATCTCTTGAAAAGTTGTATGTTAATCAAAAGCCATACTTATACCTATGAGGACGTTATCATGAAGGCAGAGTCAGGGTCTTCAGGTGGTGGGTGGGAGAACAAGAAACAGTGAATGCAAGATAAAGTAACAGAGGTTCAGACTAGATATAGAAAAAAACTTCACCACGACAGTTAAGCATTCAAAAGGCTGCCCAGGCATGTTATGTAGTCGTTACCCTTGGAGAATCTCACAGCTGTCCCTGCTTCAGGCAGGACATCCGGAGGTCCCTCCCAACCTAAATTATTTTATAATCCTATAATGCAGCAATTGGTAACTACAGCATACTTTAGAAAATGCTAGTTTATAACAAGAAGCCTTAACAAAAATTATATGGACAACTCTGTCCATTTAAAACTACAAGTTTTTAAACATTTTTAAAGAATAAATTATAGAAAATGTATCATGAAACACCTTCATTATATAAAAAATTAAGGAAAGGTTGCTCAGAAAGTTCTATTAGGGTTTTTTTAGTTCAACAAATTAATGACTTCTCACCAGACTGTGCTAGTGATGAGTGCTTTATCAACATAAATGTTGAAGACAAATGATGGCAAAAGATCTAGAATAAATTCTGTACCCAGCAAAAATAAAAGTGGAATTAAAAAAGAAAAGAACACACTTTGAAATATGTCAGGGTCCTGTCCTCAAGTTAGTGGCTTCCTGCCAGGCCTTCACCTCCAGATTCCATGCCTAAGCTTTAAATAATGGTCTTCATTCTCAGCTGTGGGCAAGGAATGTGCATTTAGCCTGTATCAGGTTTAACTCACCTTCACAATCCACTGAGCAAAAAGGTCACTCCTTTTATAAAAACTGAACTATTTGTTCTGGCTTCTGGAGCAAATAAACCATTAAGTATCCCCTCTGTACAGAGAACTAGCATGACTGATAGTTTCTTATAGATGTTTTTAGCATCATGCTCCAAAGATAAGAGGTAAACCCTTTAACCTAGATACAGAATGGCAGGTTTTGTACAGTAAGAAGAAAAGATCTGAAATGTGTAGTCAAGACCACACTTTCTTTGCCTTTAGCTCCAGAAGCCAAGTTACTGTGATTGCACTCTGGCTTTTGTAATTACTTGTAGAAGTGATTTTAATTCCTTGGTTTTGTGTGTCTGTCTGAACTTGGCATTTAGTATCAT
>NW_009952974.1:12079269-12085670 GCF_000747805.2 Chaetura pelagica | reverse complement strand
ATAAGGACAACAGCTGACCTCTGAGTTCATAGCAATACAGTTAACCTTTTTTGAAGTCAAAGCCAATGCACTCAAATTATTTTTACTATGACTTGAGTGTATGATATTGTATTACAACTACAAGAACATGAAAGCTCAATAAGCAAGATAAATTAGAATGGAATGTTTCATATAAATCTTAAAAGTGTCACAAGAAATGCAGAGAGTGAGATGCAACAGACAGTGTACAGTACAGGCACAAGAAAATCAGGGAGAGAAGGAGGCTGCTAAAATCTGTTCTATCAACAGCTGTAGTGTTAAAAACCTTTCTGCTGGTTTCAGTTTTCTAATTAAAGGGAGAAATAGGGAAAGCCTTCTGTCAGATTAAAAAAAAACCACAACAAACCAAAAAACAACAACACAAAAAACCCCACAACAAAACACCAAACTAGGACAATAGATACATAGAACATATTAACTATATTAAAAGTGGAAGGAGAACGTTTCACCACAGCTACTTTAGAAGAAGCCATCACTATGTTGGAGACTGTCTCCTCCCATGTTCACTTACCATTCAACTCTTCCAGGATGAGTTCTGGAGAGCTCATGTAATATAAATCACAAAGACTCTTGGCACTTTCATAGCCATCTATAATAAAAACACAGAAGGTTACGTTTTCCCTTTCACTTTTTTTTTTTTTCCTTTGCAGTCTGCCAGAAAGAGAAACAAAAATTGAAAACACTGTGCATTGTCCGGGAGATTTTGCATTTTCTCACAAAAAATGGGTTTATTGAGAAAAGTGACTAAACTGTATTACATTTTAAATTTCTGCTTTCTGCAGGAAAGAACTACACAGTATGTGCATATCAAGATGTGTCTTGGCTCTCAGCATAGGCATCCATGTAAGTTTTCAGGATTCTTGTTGTTTGCTAAATTTACCTCTAATAACTTCAACCACATTGCAGCTAGGATCAATGCTTCCAATGTGTTTTGGATGAGCTGGATTAATTTTCCCACCAAACAGCAGAGCTGCCAAAAAAGAAAATATTATTTAATATCCAATCTAATTTTGTCATTGTAGTTTGTCTTCAGTTTTGCTAAATACAAATGTACTGTAATTCCAATCTTCATCATACTTGAAAGCCTACTATTAGTAAGTATTTTAAGAATGATATTAACAATGAGTTTATTAATAGCAAGGCAAATAGCGTGCTCCTAAGAAGCATTTAAGAATATATGAAGCACTTAAAGAAAAATATACTGATGTAGTACAGGTATCATTTCCCCTCCTTTCAACAATGACACTTACAGTGTTGATTAAGGAGCATTCTAATTGAAATGCGACTCATGTAGAAACGGTCTAAGAAATACTGCACATTCTGTGAGGTCACTGGATCAATGCCAAAGCTTTCCTTGTACTCTATTACTCCCTGAGCCATCGTAGGAATTACGTCATTGTGTCGATTCCGGATTTTTATCACAGTATCTGTAAAACTAAAATTAATACACTTAGTATTTCACTTTCAAGTGAATTTAAATACCCTGGCAAACGAGCATCTGACTACAAAATTAAGACCATTATGTACAGAAATATCACATCTGCCTATGGCAGTAAGATGACAGATCAGTCTTTTTAAAAATTTCAAGTATCTAACATGGAAACAATCGCCAATTAACTATTATTTATTACTTAGAAAATTATTATTTATTTATCACCCTGATTACTGCCAAGAAAAAGAGAAAACTGTGCCGGCCGTTTTCATGCACATCATCCCATGCCTGTGAAATGGCTGTCAGGGTCAGCAGTGATGGCCAAACCTGCTCATCAGGTGTAAAGTTCCATACATCAATTCCAACATTACAAGTAAGGAAATGGTAAACATTTGGTCAAATTTAAATGCTTTGTTTTGTTTTGTTCTGCGAGGGATAGGGGGTGATGCTACTGCAAATCCTGCATAAAGATTGGAGATAACTGACATTTTTATTCAGCTGCTCACCTTCTTGCCAGTCATTCTACAAAATATTAACCTAATACATGTGATAGAAAATCCTTACCTATTAATAGCTCCTGAATCTTCTGAACTTTTGTCCTTGAAGTCAAGGATCTCCTGAAGACTTTGGACATACCTTTAAATGAAAGAAACATTACAATGACCAATTCAGATGACATCTCCCCAGATCCTCTTGGTTAGCTATTTATGGTCTTCCAAGGCTGCTTGCTTCCAAATCATTGTATTTGATATATCCCATTGACCTATCCCCTGTAAATGTTGTTAGATTTTTTTAAATCTATTCATGATGTTTTCTTCCTAAATTTCCAGAGCAATGATTTCCATGATTTAATTTGAATGCATAAAAGATCTTCCTTGTCTTTTAAACCCAGTAGGTGATCACTTATTTGCAGCCCCAGCTAGTTCCTGTTATTAGAAAATCTTCCCAGCTTATTCACAATTTAAGTACTTCTGCCATCTCTTTCCTTAGATGTGTATTCTCCAAGCTGAATAATCCCATTTGGTTTCTCCTCACGTAAAAATTGTTCCAACCCTCTGATTCTCCCTCCTGGTCTTTTCTGTTCAGGATGGAGTGACTAAAACTGAATGCAATTCAGAGGAATAATGAGCTAAACAGTGGTACAATTATATTCCTCCCCATTTGTTACTTAATTCCTAACACTATTTGCCTTCTTGCCCATCAACTGACATAATCAGAAAAATATTCCCAGTAGCATAAAAAATTATGTTTCCATTTTAAGTAAGCAAGCATACAAGGAGAGAAGGTTCCTCTCTGTGTTTTTCTTTGCATTTGTCCAAGTGCAATTGATTTCCCATGTGAGCAATGTCATTTAATATCATGAGAATTTCAGCATTTGTGTTTCATTAACAGCCTTCATTTTCATTGATAGCTTTTTTATAATAAGTAATCTAATCAGTATCACTTATTCACTGGCAGATTTTCTGTTCTCATAACTTCAAAAGCCTTTCCAGATAGCATGTGCCTTTAGGAGTTGCCAAGCAATCTCTTTAATTTGCTTTTATCTTGCAGAAATTTATGCTTATGTGTAAGTTTCTTACTGAAATTTTACTTTTCAAAGGATTTTTATTTTTTTTAATAGCCTCATATTCTTTCTGTTGTTTTTATGTTTTGGCTTTGGGAGCTTCCTATTGTTCTTTTTTCATACAACTTTACTCTTAAATGTGCAATAATCTGTCACTGAAATGGTTTACACTATGCTTTGCAAGTATTTTGTGCATTTGGCTGCTTCTGTTGGTTTCTTCAACTAGCTTCTCCATTTTCGGTAAGTCCCCTATTAAACATTGTTCTGGCAGATTTTCATTTTTACTGAATTCTCGTATGTGACTACCTGCAATACTTAATGGTTTTTAACTCCCTTATGGGTTCTCGAATTGCTCCTAAGGGTCTTTTTTCCCCAAGTCTATAAATTTAGTTCATGACTTACGTCACACTGAGATACTTACTCAGGTCTAACCTCAGTGGTGTTCACATAACGCACACATGAAATGGCCTTTCTATAGAAGGGAACGAGTTGTTCATTGTGTATAAAGGTTACCCTTAAAGGTATGAAACGATGCTGTTCTTACCAGCTCTGCACCAGCTGAACTGAAGGTGTTCTTAGAAGGTTGTCTGGAAGCAGGCTTATTTCCTTCATTATGTTTGCCAATCTCACAGGCAACTCTTGTCGTAGAAACATAAATGAAGTCTTTTCACAAGCATTTTCAGATCCTAAGACCAAAATAAATATATGATAACATCAGAATAAAGTCAGCACTTATGGTAGAAAACTCTTTATTGCGTAAGAGGTCTGTAGTTTTAAAGTTGACTCTGCCAGTCTAGTAAGCCAGTGTTTCTTCATAGCAGCAGCCCACTTGTATTTCATAATGTAAGC
Organism: Chaetura pelagica; assembly: GCF_000747805.2. Taxonomy (NCBI): domain Eukaryota; kingdom Metazoa; phylum Chordata; class Aves; order Apodiformes; family Apodidae; genus Chaetura; species Chaetura pelagica. The sequence continues at coordinate 12,081,786 of NW_009952974.1, read as the reverse complement.
TCACTGAAACCTATCATCCCTGTTGTGATAATGAGAATCTTTAATATATAAAGAGTAACCAGTGCAATGTTTGCACACCCATACTATTACACATTATATAACACTTCTATCCATGTAAATTGTTCATTTTATTTGCAGCAAACACTGACTGTAACTAGCACTGATCAAACAGTAGGTTGTTCTGAGCATGTCAGAAAGGCAAGTGAAACCAGCACAGGAAACTATGGGAAAGATGCATGAGAAAGTATCATGGTCCAATACACCCTTCTTGATCACTGATCTTACTGTAACTCATACTGGAACACTTTTGTAAAATAATTCTGTAATATTATCTCATTTTCAGCTAGATCTATTAACTTGAATACTGAGAGAGAAATGAAAGTAGCACAGCTACCGTGTTTATAGTTATTTTGATCGTTATTCTTCCATGCATTTACTTTTTAAATGTTTTACAGTTTTAAATTTTTTAAAGCTAGAAGCTAAATTACTCCACCTGTTGATAACTGACCTATTATTTTAAACAGACTGGTGTCATCTATGTGGGTGTAAATTAAATGTGGTTATTAAGATCAAGACCTAAATTTACTCCTGCAATGCTTGTTTTAGTAGGTAAGAAAGGAGGGCGCAGAAGAGTCTAAGAAATGCTGTACTTGATTCTCAGCCAGACTTCTTTCTAGACTTCAAGAGTGTCATGTAAACAGCATCTGACCTTACTAACCTGGTATCATCTCCTGTTGTGAAGTACATACCTCAGGCTTGCTGTTTCACAACAGGTAACTCCTAAAAATTAACTGGTGTTTCTGCTCAGTTCGCTCCTTCCATTTGGCAAGGCAGAGCTGGGGAAGATTAAAGGAAGGGACATGGAAAAAAGAGGAAGCCAGGAGTGTCCTAAGTAGGAAAATTTTTCACCAAATTGAAATGGAGGAGTTAAGTTAATGTATCCACACTCGGATACATCAGAAACTACACTTATGAGAGAATGTCCATTAAATTAGTAAAAAAGTGAATAGCTTGCAAGATATTCCTCCTCAGTGACACCAGTATCATGCACTGTCTACATAAGACCTCTGCCCAGAAACCTCTCATTCTTCTCCCTAGTCAGATTGCATTTCAGGCATGACTTGTTACTGGCCTTTCCCTTTTCTCAGGCAAAATTCCATAAACGAGTCAGATTGAAGGAATTCCAGTGCAAAGATAATCTTCAAATGCCTCATATACTCAACAAATAACATTCCACAAATAAGTTTTATACCTGGGGGGTGTATCTTTGCAGTCCTCGGTCAAATACAGACAACTTAGTGTAAGCAAGACTTCAGTGAATGGCCAAATTACTTTGTTTCCCTGTGCAGCTATGGTCCATGTAAAGCATGGACTCCTACAGAAAATACTGCTTATAATCCAATGTATGACTGATGTATGATCCAGAGCTAAATTTGCTTATGGAATATTTCATTTGCTAGATCAAAACCTGGAGGTTTCAACTTTGTTTCAACTTTGTTTTAATTAGCGTTACCAAATGTTACGCTTTGTTCTTTAACTGCTCCCTTCTAGCTAAAGAAGCCAAACAATCCCCAATTACACCATCAGATTATAATGACTACAGAATGGCTTTTACAGACAAGTATTCTCTCAACTGTTGCACTCTACTACTTTATTTTTTTGCCTTTGTTACTACTTTTTACTATCTGTTATTAAATCCTAGGCAAAAGAGAGGGAAAAAAAAAATCAAAACCAAAAAGTTTTCAAGCTCGCCTTATGTGCAGGTACTGACAGCAAAAGCCTGGCTTCTGGCATGAGGAAATGCTGCGCCTCGGAGGGAAACCCTGATTTTAAGGTAAGCATTGTTTTATCAGTATTTTAGTGGTAAAATAATACAGGTCGAGGTGAACTGTGAACTGCAAGATTCTTTGCTTAAAAGCATGGCAGCAACAGAACATATGGTGGGGTTCCTGTACACACGGGGCTTTAAATACTGGATACACTGTATTGCAATAGATGGATGAAGTGACAGTTCGGAGAAACTTTCCTTTTCGAGCCCTCCTACTTACACAAAGCCCAGTGTTCTAGGACTAACTCGCAGTTACAACGTAAAAAGTAATACTAGTGAAATGTTTTTATGCAACATTAATGTAAACATTTCTGCCCGGCAGTGCCCCGGGTGCAGACACAGGACGTGTTACAGTGCGGCTCCATCCCCAGGCTTTACAAAGGCTGCTCCGTATGACTTACAAGACTCTTCTCCGTGTAGCCTTTGCTTTGAAGCTGAAAAGAACAATCCCTGTGATCCCTGGGAGCACTAGGAGTGGCTTTAGTGTGGGGTGTGTGTCCCGTTACCACTTTACTCGCTCTCAAGGCCGGGTCGCCAGCGCTGCGGGACGGCGCTCGGTGCGTGTCCTGCTCGTCCCTCAGCCCTCCCCTGGAACAGCACTGCGTGAGGTGTTTCTGGAGGGCACAGACGTGCGGCCGAGCAGCAGCGACGGCTGTTCCGGCGCCAGCCGAGATGAGGAGTTTGGCACC
>NW_009952974.1:12074454-12078244 GCF_000747805.2 Chaetura pelagica | reverse complement strand
GCTGCTGCCCGCGGCAGGGGAGGCACCGCGGCCGCTGCCCGCCCCGCGCTGGGTCCAGGTGAGGAAAAACAGGGGAGAGGTAACTTGTTTCAGTTACGAGATAAAAGAGAAACAAATAGAGAGGCAAGATAAGGCTTGTGTCTGCAGACGAGCTCCCGGTCGGTCAGCAGTGAGCACAATACGCGTCTTTATTGATTAAAAAGTACTTGGACTGTGTGTTGCGCTAAATCACTTTACCTTGAGGTAAAGTTTGAGGTACCAAGCAGTGGTTATTTAATAGCTTCGTGTCCTACTCGGGTAGAAACATCCAGAACGTTACCAGAAAAAGCACTGAAGAGTCATTATAAGCATTTCTGATAAACTTACTGCAGTGTAGATATTAAACCCTGTGATTCAAAAATCGTATACATTACAATACAGAAGTAGATCTGTGTAATTTTGTTCTTTATTGTGGATACTTGTACATTTATCATACGAAATCGATTCGGTGTTGCTTGGTTTCCTCTAAACATGCTTTGCACCTGTGACTTGTTTCTGACCTGATAGTGGGAATGGGTGTCCAATGGCCTCCACTTAGAGCAGGAATCGTTTTGCTGTTTCTGGGACATTAATTGTTCACAGCTTTGTTGGATTGCTTGGAGCCTCCCATTAGAGAGATGAAGATACTATAATGAATTAAGGATTTTATTTTTTTTTTAATGGATGTCACATAGAAATACAGAAAGCATTGATTGTCTGCTTCCAGAGGCAATTTTCTGAGCAGTAACTGTGCCAATAATAGGCAAGAATGAAGCAGTAGTTGAGGAATAGACTGCTCCATCTGATTTGTAAATCAACCTGTACCTCCACCTTGTGCCAAAAAAAAAAATTAATGGCTTATTCTGTTCTGGCCAGGCAGTGGTGACTAATGAGGCAAACGAGCAGGTTGTGTCTCTGCAAGTCTTCTACAGGGTTACTGGCACTTTTTCCTTATTACTGCTTGTTCACCACCCCCAGACGCACCAAATAGTAGCTCATGCTATTCAAGTTTGTCATAGTTGGGGACCCCTACTCTGTGCTTAAAACCATTGTATAATGGCTTCTCAGTTGTGAGACAGCACTAGTTTAAAGCAGTCCCTACAAGTAGTAAGTTGGGTATTTGTAAATTGTTACAGTTTCTTATGATGACTCTGGACTGGCTTCAGTTTTTATGCCTGTGTGTTGCTTTCCTGATGTTTCAATGTACAGGCATGCCTTCAAATCTGGCCTGCTGCCTAAAGTTATCATTGAACAGCAGCCCCTAGCCAGAAGATGTGGCAAAGGCTGTCAGAAGCTAAATAAATCATTGCCCTTTGGAAGCTAGAGCCCTTTCTCAATAAAGTAAATAGTAATCAGTAAGGGGGAAAAATAATGTAGGATGAATGGTCACAAAAGTAACTGTGGACAAAAAATTGAGTAATTCCTTACATGTGATGTTTGGAGCAGAACAAACCCTCTCTGTTTATCTAAAGGTGTTTTGTTTAAACTACTGATAAGATACTGACCCAGGTAAACACAGTCTGTTAAAATATTGGAGAATATTTTAAATTCTATTTCTCTCCCATGTCTCATAGAATCATACAATGGTTGAGGTTGGAAGGGACCTTAAAGGTCCTGTTTCACTCACTGATGATCTTCTGGGGGCTTAATCTGATCTGACCCAGTCTGACACTAGCTGGAGTTCTGATGTGCCAGTTCCTGTAAATTCTTACACAAACCAAAAAGGAGAAATGTCTTATTTTTGCCATTTGGCTTTTTTTTCTGCTCATATTCCTGCTTATTGATGTTCCTAAAATTATAATTAATTTGGATCCTTAATTTAAATGGGACAGAACAAATCAGACTTCAAGGTAATTGAAAACATAGCATTTAGTTTTAACCTAAGCAATTACATTTTTATTTTTGTTTTCAATTTAAAATTTAACATCATGTTTAAGGTTTAATAAGATAATTGGAAGCATAACATTCCTTCAGTGTGTTCCATAGAAAGAGTTCTTGGTTTGTTAAGGCAATACTATAAATAACCCCTTACTGGGAGTTGCTGTTCTTAGTTGCTGCATGTACTGGTGCTTTTATTTTATTTTAATTTAATTTAATTTATTTCTTTTCCTCCCTTTCCTCCAAAATAAGTACATCATAGGTTAAGGAAAAAAAAAATGAAGTTTCCAGGTACATATATCCATCAAATGTCTTTCTTTTTCAGTGGTTTACATGCTTTGCTGTGGTGCCTGCACAGTCATCGGTCCATCTAGCAGTGTCTCTTTTCTGCTTGTGTGCTTACTCTGCACTAAGGCTCGTTGTTTTTCGGTTTTTGCTAACAAGGTCAGCTGCTTTGGCTGTGCTAGAAAATTTTCTTAGGGTTAAATTGGTTTGATGTTGCTTTGGTCTTTTTTTTTGTCTTTTTTTTTTTTTTTTTTTAGGAGTAGAAACAAAAAGATATAAAAATGGCAACAAAGTTGATCAAACAAAGGAGTTTCTGTAGGAGTTAACAAATTGCAGTATGTTCAAGGACAACATAAAAATGGGCTTATGTAATTAAACTTAAGAGTTTGTGAATTTCTGCCATGTACAATTGTGTGACTCAAGATAAGAAGGCAGTTGGAGAAATTTGGTAATTTATTTTCCTTGGCTGGCTTTTTCTTCCATAGGAAAAATATGCCATGTAGCTACTGAAGGTGAGCGCTAAGGTTTTGTAGGAACAGGAACAGCAAAGTGTCACCATCATGTTGCTTAACTATTGGACATTGTCAGAGGCAAGATGCTGATTCTGGTGGATCTGTGGCCTAGTCCAGCATGTCTGTTTTATGTTGTTTCCTCCTTGCTAAGCCAGAATCTGTCGCGGGTTGTCTTGTAAGCTACCTGGCAATGATGCGCTTCTCAGCTCTGTAACATTGACTGTTGATCCCTTCCACTTCAAGAAACCAAGGAATATCCTGCAAATATAGGCCCACTGCTGAGTGAGGTGGGTGCCCTGGTGGCAGAGGATATAAAGAAGACAGAGGTACTGAATGCCTTCTTTGCTTCTGTCTTTACTGCTGCAGACTCTCCCCAGAAGCTCCAGATCCCTAAAGCCCCAGAAGTCAGGATGAAAGAGGAGTTTGCTTTGGTAGATGAGGATTGGGTTAGGGATCAGTTAAGCAATCTGGACATCCATAAACTGATGGGTCTGCATGGAATACACCCACGGGTGCTGAGGGAGCTGGTAGAGGTCATTGCTAGGCCACTCTCCATCATCTTTGGTAAGTCATAGGCAACAGGAGAAGTGCCTGAGGGCTGGAGGATAGCAAATGTCACTCCAGTCTGCAAAAAGGGCAAGAAGAAGGACCTGGGTAACTATAAACCAGTCAGTCTCACCTCCATCCCTGGAAAGGTGATGGAACAACTTGTTCTTGGCACTATCTCTAGGCATATCAAGGATGAGGGGGTCATTAAGAGCAGTCAACATGGTTTTACCAAGGGGAAGTCATGTTTGACCAATGTTATAGCCTTCAATGAAGAAGTAACTAGGTGGATAGATGATGGTAGGGTGGTAGACATGGTTTATCTAGATCTCAGTAAAGCATCTGACACTGTCTCCCACAGCATCCTCATAGATAAGCTGAGGAAGTGTGGTCTTGATGTTGGAGGTGGATCATGAGCTGGTTGAAAGGAAGAAGTCAGAGAGTTGTGTTCGATGAGACAGAATCTAGTTGGAGGTCTGTGACTAGTGGAGTCCTTCAGGGGTTGGTACTGGGACTGGTACTGCTCAATTTTTTCATCAACGAGGGAACAG
>NW_009952974.1:12064391-12074171 GCF_000747805.2 Chaetura pelagica | reverse complement strand
AGGTGATTAAGGGAGTGGAACATCTCCCTTACGAGGAGAGGCTGAGGGAGCTGGGTCTCTTTAGCTTGGAGAAGCGGCAACTTGATGGGTGACCTCATCAATGTTTATAAATACATTAAGGGTGAGTGTCGGGAGAATGGAGCCAGGCTTTTTTCAGTGATGTCCAGTGATAGGACATGGGGGAATGGGTGCAAACTGGAACAGAGGAGGTTCCATGTAAACATGAGAAAAAACTTCATTACTGTGAGAGTGACAGAGCACTGGAACAGGCTGCCCAGAGGTTGTGGAGTCTCCTCTGGAGACTGTGTGATGTGCTGTAGGTGATCCTGCCTGGTGGGGGGGGTTGGACTAGATGATCTTTTGAGGTCCCTTCCAACCCCTAGCATTCTGTGATTCTGTGAAATGGTTCTTTTAATTGACTCAGTAGTTGCATTATTTCTTACATTCCTGGGGAAAGTATTTTACTTTTCTGTCCCTTCCTCCCCTATTCTCTGATGACACTGAGATTGAAAAATAAGAACAGCACTGTGTATTGATGGCAAGAGGGGGTATATGTTGTTCTGTGATAGGTAAGCAGCAGCAAGGACACTTACGCTTTTTTAAAATCTGAGTTCTCTGCCTCTGTCTTCTACTAAGACCTTTGAGGCAGGTGTGGACCTGAAAAGGTGCTGCTTGCAAACAGCCATTTTGCAGAGCTAGAAAATTAAGACAGAAGGGGGTCAGTTTTCAAGTATGAAAGAGGTGAATTGAAGATCATTTGTTGTCCTTGTTCCCTCTCCCCAGTACAGTGGCAGTATCACACCTTGGCTGGGGATTAAGGCTGATATTTGTGGCACTGTCTCAGGGTAAGGAGGTGCTGTTTTTCTCATGAGGATCATGATTAGGACTCCAGCAAGGCTTATGAGATTATAAAAGGGGTACAGTAGTGTTTATGAATTCACAGCCTGGGAAGACAAATGGATGTTTAAAGATGTCTGAAGACTGTGGTAAAAACTGAAGCAGCTGCTTGCACAGTCACCATAGGGAAACAGACTATTTGCATTCTTGTCACACACAGTGGATTGTCTCACCAGCCAGATGAAGCATGTGCCTCTTCTGGCTCATAGCACTGGCTGGTTGCCTGTTTGTCATCAGAGCTTGTTCTCCTGGGTTATGCAAACCAGCAGCTGACAGTTTCACCCACTTTGTGCTGTGAGAAGTTGTGTCAGTTGTTTGTAGATAAGGAGGTTTCTGGTGCTGGGTAGCTGTTTACTTAAGATACGCTGCTGCAGTGACACTGTCATTGCCAGTGGGTGCTCTGAATGGGGATTGGAGTTCTAGTGCTGCTTTCAAAAAACTTGCCTTCACCTTATGTTGCTGACTCCTGACATCTGCATCCTAGGACCCTGTTCTGTCTCTTCTTCCACATTTAACTTCTGCACAGGTGGTTCCTGAAACTATGCTGTGATAGTCCCTTACCGTGAAAGCTTCTCTCATAAGACATCTTCTGTATTGTGACAGCTAAACCTCTGTGAAGGTACTGCAGTTTACTAGCAGTTTATTTATGTACCTTGGGCTATATTGTGTGTTGTGTATGTTTATATAGACACACACACTGCACAGAATCACACGCTATTTTTCAACTATAGTACATTAGGTTTTATACCTGCACAGATATACATACATTTTATGCGTACAGTATAGATAAGCATATGTAAAACCTAACATAGTGTACTTTGTATGATCAGCTACTTAACTGTTCTGTATTTTGTCTCGTTGACAGAGATTTATGAGTGTAGTTATGTAAATGAGAATAACTTTAATAAAAGCAGGTTCAGTACATGTCTTTGATGTGTTCTGAAAGATTTAGCAGCATCTTCTCATTCTAGGTCTGGAAATTTTCTCGCTGTGACAGCAAACAGTGGTCTCCATGTATCCACCTAACCCTTCGGGCTTTGTTGCATCAAAAGGTCCTTCCTTTCAGCAAAGGTAAGCAAAGCATCCTGTGAAGGTTAAATGGAGATAAACCACAGATTTCATCTGGGGGTTTGTTTTTTCCACATCTCTTTGGCTTTTCTGTTTGTTTTTTTTTGTCAAGTTAAAGCTGAACCCTGCTACTATGTAATTGACTGTCAGTATTAGGCTGCCACAGCTAAATGCAGATAGGTATGTGATGTCCTTCACTAATTTGGGGGGATGCATCCATCTCCTCTAGTCACAGGAAAATGTGTCTGGCAGGAGAGCTTTTAGGAGACTGCTTGCTTTGAAGGTAAGCTGGGCAGCATGGGTGAAGTGTGGAGAGAGAGAGGGTAGCTCTGCCCCTTGGGAGGTGAGCCTGCTATGCCAGACTCCATGACTCTTACCAGTGCTGGAATCTGCAGCAGCCAGGCTGCAAGTGTGAGATTGTGTGTTATCTCCTGTAACCACCTTATCTGCCCCCGTGCATAGTGCAGGGCTGCAAGTTACAGCAGTACTGAGAATGAGACAATTTGTTAAAGTTTGCAACCTCCAGCTCAGTCTTCCCATGGAAGTTGGCTATGGCTGCTTCAATTACTTATGGAAAGAAATCACTTACTACCAAAACAATGTTTCATTTTAAAAAAATTTATTTCACACTTCTATACAAATATCCACAGGTAATTTCTAATAATGGAATGATGTAGCATTGCCAGTTGGTATAAAAAAAAAAAGTTTGAGATAAAGGGATACCAGTGACATGACTTATTTTTCAAGAACTTCCAGTTTAACACTGCTAAGACATTCATGCTCTTAGGTGAGGGCCACAATCTGCTTTTAAATCCAAAAACATTTGTCATGCTTAGCCTGGCTTCTGATGCTACTCAGCCTTTTGGCCAATAAGCTAGAATTTTTAAAGCTCAAAAACTGAGTAACAGCTAAAATACACGTGTACGTGTTCTTAAAAATAAAAATCTATTTATTAGAAGGAAGAAGGATATTAAATTAATGCGCTTTCTATAATGATAGGTGACTACACCTTCCAAGAAGGTATATTCAAAGTTAGTAGTAAAAATAAGACATTTGACAACTGCCCTCCTAGCAGATTTTTACCCTATGAGGGGGGGGAAAAGTACCAAGAGGTTTTTGCATAGTTCAAATCACTAGCAATTAACGTGCATACTTTTTGAACAGAATTTTGTTTCATGTGGAATAAGCAATTGTGAACTAAACCTTTGTTCTTAAATAGTACCAATGCTTTAGAACATGGGTAAAAAAAGTAAACTCTTTCAATAGTTTAATGAGTTATGTTAAAATAACTAAATGACTGATAAACACAACATTGTGGTTCTGTTTTATCAACATTCAGGTTTTCCAGAGAATTCAGTAGTCTCAACGTGGATCAGCATAGATCTCCATAATAAAAGTAAGTTAGGCACTTACAGCCTCCTTCAAGTGCTATATAACAGTTGCAGTAGTTGATGCCTTTTGCCAAACAGGAACTCCTTATTGAAGCTGGAAAGCTGTTGCCAGAGAACTCTCACTTCCCGCAGTAAGTATAAAACTATCTAAAAACCCTACTTCTGCTTGGTGTCCAAATTATTAAATAGTCTGAAGTAATATACAAATCATGTTACAAAACCTGGTAATTCCCATTACATAAAGTTACAAGTTATCAGGAGAAGAGCCCCCATATGCATCATTTTAATAAATATTTACATTTTTAGAAAGCGTTGGCACCTTCTGTGACTTACTAAAATGCAATGAAAGCCTCAGTTCTTATAGTCTGAAGTTCAGTGGATCCGACAAGGTTCAGTTAAGTCTTTGGCCTAACAGTTAGTCAAAGACAATGATAAATAAATACAAAATGGACTAAAATATATATATACAAAAAGTACATCTAATATTCAAGCCTCTCTTTAAAAAAAGAAACCTGTGTATATTTGTGAGCAAGAATCACACAATCTGATCTTAAAAAGAAAAACAACAAACCGAGCAACATGACCTATTGCACATGTAATTTAAGATTATGCTTTTTGTTAAGCCCTAATTACTGCAGCAGGCAAAGTTTATGACTAAAGTAGATTTGCAGGTCTCCAGATTATACTTGAAAAAAGCGTGCTAAAGGCCACTGTGTGTTTATAACAGTCTGTGCAGTGAGGGAAGGATGGAGAACCTGTCTTGGCCTTAACCATGCATTCCTTGCATACCTAGGAAGAAGGTTAGGATCACCGGAAAAGGCCACTATAGTGGTTTTGCAGAAAAGACCCCAAATCAACACAGTATCTTCTTAAGCATAAATTAGATCTGAAGGGGAAAAGAGGCAGTCTGGAAATTAAATAATGCAAATAAAGTCTGTTGAAGCAATTTTAACTGTGCAAACAAAAGCCTCAATATAAGTAGTAATATCTACAATCGAATGGTGAATGTCCATAGTGTTCACAGGTCTAACTCCATTGGCATTCCATTAATGAAAACATTAACCTCTGTCTGAACTTGGTGAAGAGTGTTTTTCCCTAAGAATAGCTTTCATTTTCATTCCATTTTGTGAACCACTGCTTTGTCTCAAGGTCTTTGCATTTCCCGTCTTTGATCTGTCGCTCTTCTTTTCGAATTCGTACAGCGTGGTATCGAGGGACGCTGTTTTCGTACCTAGAACGCTGGAAGAACCCACACTGGGGAAGAGGAGAAAAAGAAGTTCAGGTTGAAGTTGCTACTGAAGTACAACTACAGAGGCAGTAAAGTCCTCCTTTGCTCAGACATACAGGTAAGAAAACTGAAAACAAAAATGCCTAGGCCAAAAATGTAGCTGTAAAAATGTGAGCCAGCAGGTCTACATTAGTTGTTCCAGCAGCAGTTGAAGACAATTGGCATACTCTGACAATCTGGTAATCTAATACCTTAAAAATATTCCACTAATTTTATAAATTTGTTCTACAAGTTTTGTAAATGTTGTCTTATAAAGCTATTCACTTATATAATGAGAAAAGTTAATGCTATACAAAGTAGATAGTTCAGGAAAGTTTGCCTCTCCTGAATCAGGGGTATGTAATTTAGTTGTCATCCTGTATGGTGACATGATTTATCTCTAAAAAACATACAGAAAGACTTCCAGGGCCTCAAGAAAAGTTACAACCAGGGCCTTGTTTTTCAAACCACCATCTCAATTACACTCACCTAAGCTACCTACACATATGCAGTATGAGAACATGAGTCCTGCTTAGTTTGCCATAGGATAAAAATCAAACATAACCTGAAAATTTTGCCAGATACCAAAATACAAGTCTCCTTAGATGAAATTAAGCACAGCTTTTATGCCCTATGATTATTTTTTTTTTTTTTATTCAAAGCCACTTTAAAAACTGATTTTAACAATTGAGGAATGAACTAAAATTTATTTTCAAAACAAAGTGGAGTTCTGGCCACAGTGTTACAAAGATTATGATTGGTAGCACTCAAATTTATAACCTTATGGGTTGGTCACCTTATGATTTGTCCATACTATTTGGGAGGTGGGGGTTTTGTTTTGTTTTTGAAAATATTATTAGAACTTGCATGGAACTGAATTTTTAAAAAATTACATCCAGGCACAGGCCAAATCTCTAGCAATCTCTTAATTAAGATTTCTTTAAACATTGTCATATTTCACTTACTAATTTCTCCTCACCCCCAATCCCAAGCATCACTTATTAATATATACATGCATGTAATATCTTGAGTAAAGGTTGCTAGAAGCATAAATCATCATGCATCTAGTAGCTTCAGCAGAGGAAAGTGTTCCTAGAAAAGTATACCTTAGGATTGAAGGAAGAGATGTTTCTACAGCAATTCAATTCTTGTTATGAAAACCCCTTTCATAATAAGCAACATGTATCTTTTAGCATGCACTAAAGGTTAGTAAAGCAAATTTGTCTATCATCCATATATTTTTAGCTTTGAATCTTAACTCTACAGTGTTGATTACCATCACTCAAGCTTAAAAACTTACTAATGCTAAAGCATAAATTAAAAGACTAAAAACATTATAATATAAAGATGCTTTCTAAAGAAATACAAAAAACTTTTTAGACCAAGGTAAACACTTTGTTCATGTGCAGCAGAAGCTGAAAATGTATCAACAGAATGAGCAAGCAAGTACGATAGGTTGAAATCCAGAAGTTAATAGAACATTTGCAATCAAAGCCTCATAATTAGCCACCACAACCATAGCATGTGCCACAGCTAAAAATTAAATAATATTAGCAATTACCAAGTACAGAAGTAGATCAATACTATGCATCAGAAGTAAGCCTCTCTTTATCAGATGGCTGAGCATGGATCTCAGCCTTGTGATATGTGGCATCGTAATGATCTTTCTTATTTCTCTTGAAGAAACCACACTACAAGGAAGCAAGGTATTTAGTCAGTTTTTGTGGACTGGAAGAAGTCAAATCTATTAGATCTGACTTAACTCTGATCTTCCCATTATCCCCTCAAAAGCATAAAAAGAAAACCCACAAGAACTCAGCTGCTTCTAGATTTGTGAACTTCTTGGACTAACACCTCTGTAAATTAATACAATAATCTGAGGTAAAGAATTTTGTTAGGCATTTTGATACATTTGTAATGCATGTTTTTGTTGGCTGTTTTGTTTGGTTTTTTTTTTAACAAAAGCTATTATAAAGTATGTCCATAGCAACTAAAGCTGGCTGTGAAAAGCAGACAGAAGGCTATACAGAAACCTATTTGTGGACTAGTGCTCAGGATAGACAAAAAACAGAGTAAAACCAAACATAAGTAGTGCTTTGACCTATAGAACACAAGCATTTGTTGAAGTGTTTGTCCTTTGTAAGATGACACAGTTTGTCATCAGAAGAGGCATCTTGTTCTGTGTGAAAATGTGTCTTTTCATATGCAGTGGAACAGTAGAGGTTACAACTTGACAGTCCCCCCAAGCGTTAAGTCATCAGCACGATCTGCAGCAGGGGCTGGGCATTTACTAGAAAATAAGTCAGAACTATCCTGTGGGAAGTAGCCTGCAGCAAAAAGTAGCTTTTCAGCAAAAAGAATTGCTGCAGTTTCCCTAGAAGAAAGTGACAGGATATTATTCTTCACCTCTTCTTCTTAATAACCCTGTAACAGCAAATACCAACTACATATGCCTGTAAAAACCAATAGAAGAAATACCAACTACATATGCCTGTAAAAACCAAGAATAGAAAGACTGTGCTGTTATACTTGGAACCACAATTAGCTGGGGAAAATGCTAAAGGTAGAAAAATAGGTAATTTATTTATTCTTTTGGAATTTTGTTACCTTCATTGTACACTCTTATTTACTCCTTTAGGGCTTCTAAGATAAAAAGCCAGTTTTAGAGAAAGTCACCAACACATCTGGCTGTGTATTACTTCTGTGTCTTTTGGTTATTTTCATCTACTAGCATTTTAACTGTATTTCTAATGTTATGGGAACAGAGTCCAGCTAAAACATTTGTAGATAGGTCACATGATGTTTTTACACCTAACTGCAGGAGCTCCAATTAGCTGTATCCACCCATAAAAAAGTAACTATGGCTTCTAAGTATTTGTATCACATTTTGCCCAGAGCTCAAAATACTTCCTTTGAAGGATATGGAATGAGAAACTTTTCATTACAAATTTTCCTATGTAAGCATTTTCATTCCTAATATTGCAATACTGAGAAAGTGATAAAGGTAATTAATAGTTTGAGTTCCAAAAACACAAAAAAATACTTAATAATTTGCTTAGTTTGCTGTCTTGTCATTTTTAGACTAGGAAATGTAAAATAACCAGATTAATAAAAACTCACCTTCCATAGTAAGAATACCAACAGTGCAAGCATCAGTATTCCAGCAAAAATAGCTACTGAGATGATCCACCAGGGTACTCCTGTATAAAGTGCTACTGATTTTGCAGGAAAGACAGTAACACGCACCTAAGGGAGAGAAAAATACATACAGACTGAAAGAGCATTTAGGAAGCATCCATGTTTAATATAAAGCTGCAATTTATACAGACATCTCTAACAAGATGTGTTCTCTCATCTACAATCTCATTTACAATTACAAATCTCATTTACAATTTTTTTGAAGAAAAAATTCCTCGTGGTATAATTTTAATATGAGAGGAATTTTTTCCAACCTGATTAAAAGGTAAAAACAATTCAAAACTCAGTTAAAAAGCTAAAGTTTTAGCTACTTTTCTTTTAAAATTGGTTTCTTTTACAGTATTTGAGATAGGATGGAATAATCACAACCATAACATATAGTTGGCATTAAATGTTGAACCTACCTGAGCAGCTTCATTTGTGAGCTTAACATTCTCAGCTGCAGCAGGAACACTGATCGAAGCCCTAACAAGGATGTCCAGATAGTTCATTTTGGAATATTCCTGTTCCAAAATAAAATATGGACATTAGACTCAGGACACTAAAGAGCTCTGACCTTCCAAAAATGTCATATGAGAACTTACTTCTAAGAAAGTACTGTTCCACAGTCTGGAACGCAGCACAACAGATGCCTTGCTGTCAAAACCCTTCAGGGGACATTTTATGTCCACACAGCGTGCATTCACATTACAGTCCTGCAATTACAAATTTCTATGAGTAAATAAAAACACATCCTGATAAATTGTTTAAGTCCCTTCCCCCAGGATTAAAAATTGGATTATATGCATCTTATTTATGTGCAAGAACCAAAATCTGTTTGGACTGACAGCAATAGGAAAATAGAATGAAGATGCTATTTTATTTTAATGTAGATAACTATGTAGAAATTCCTTCCTATTTCTCTCTCATCAGTAGATAATTTAAATGATCAAACTTTAAAAGCATCGATACTAGGATTTAAGATTAAAATAAAGCAACCTTTCAACCCTGCAGAAGTCAGAAAATCCCTCTTACAAGTGCAGGAGACACACGTGATGAGACTACAATAGATGCAATATGCTTACCAAGGTCTTGTATTTTCTTTCTGAGAATAAAGAAAACGCTTTGCTGTCTGTAATCTGCTTCTCTGCAATCTCACGTTTCCTTCTGGAGTTATGAGATTCCTAAAAGGAAAAAAATAGAGTAAGAAGAGTTTTAGTAGTTTATCTCTCAATTTTTTACTCCACTCAAGTGATGTAGTTGTACATCCCTACTAATCTTCATTTATTGCTGGTAGTAATCTGGACAGTTACTAGAATTTGAGATTACCTAAAGAAAGGTCACCTGACTACTTTCTTTAATAAGTCAAGGGAGTTTTAGATTTATAAAGCTTTCAGTGCTGTTTCCATTTTTGTTCTACATAAGGGGTATTAATGTTACTATGCCAGAAGAGTAAGACTGTGCCATGTTCAGTAGATGCATTTTTTAACTGTATACTAGTTACACTCACTGAAAGTTGTTCTTAACTAATGCAGTGATCTAACAAGAATGGGTTCATCTGCATGTAGTTTTGGTGGTGAAAGTTAAAACAACTCCCAAATTATATGAAAAAAGTAATGAAAATAAAGGTTAGGGAAAAAATCTTGCTAGATAGACACAGTGAAGGGCTATGAAACTTTTGCTTGAGAAAACCTTTTTATCACATTTGTTGTAAATAGATACATCCCTTTCTTTTTAAAAAAAAACTACATGGAATTCCCCCAGGCTGGGGAGATGTTTACAGTTGTTTACTGTTTTCTGTGTAAGAAGTCAATTTCAATAATGCTGATGAAATTTGTTAAAGCAAGTGGCAATTTCATCCTGTAAGCATATGACAACAGTGTCTATTGCAAAAACAGCCATCACACCAGTGTCTATCCTTCAGCATATTGTCCTTATTAACTGTTATGGAGACTCCTAGTAAGCTGAAGTCTTGATACA
>NW_009952974.1:12049163-12064343 GCF_000747805.2 Chaetura pelagica | reverse complement strand
TCTTGCCCCCTGCCATCACATGCTGTAGTGCTTTCATGTACTGATTCATGAGCATAAGACAGGGTAACATACCACAAAATGCAAA
The DNA here is from genome assembly GCF_000747805.2 of Chaetura pelagica. NCBI lineage: Eukaryota > Metazoa > Chordata > Aves > Apodiformes > Apodidae > Chaetura > Chaetura pelagica. Next base: position 12,064,258 of record NW_009952974.1, on the reverse strand, counting down.
CTATTGATTTCGTCCTCTGGTTGACAGGAGACTTTTTCCAAGCCTTTGGAATCTATTTTCATCAAATAAAGCAGCCATTTGCCATTACTAATTTCTTTCGGCCACTGGATGTCCAGGGAAGCAGTACCAAATGTTTTCAGTGGTCTGCCCAGGTTAGTTACCTGTTAAAACAAATATTCTTTAAACTGTAAAATAGTTGTTATGGGGATTTTTCTCTCAACTAGAAGTGTTGCTCACTGGGGCAAGTTTTAAGCATGCAGTTAAAAGCAGACAGACAGTCAAAACAGTATAAAGACAAAGCATATGCTAAAACTAGAACATCTGGATAGGAAGTAAATATAGTTTAACCATATAAAGATTAAAATTCCTTAATATAAACTTTAGGCTCTTTATTTTTAGCTACCTATCTTCATGTGAAACAACTGCTCCCCCATTTACAGTTAACAAATCATTCAGCTACATAACTGAGGCAAACTGCAAGTTTACGAGGAACTCTGACACACAAAGATAACCAGCTCTTGCTCTGTTAAGTCTGGAAGTTGTTTCCCAAGCTTTTTTTGCTTTCTTAGTATTACTGTTCATGATAGTTTTGCTCCCAGCCTTCATGGGGTTTTATGCTGTACAACTGAATGTCCATTAACTGCTCCCCCAAAAAAAGTGTACAGCCAGCCTCAGGTCACCTCCTCGAAGTATGATCATACTATGCCTGAAGAAGCTCTAATCTGCAGTCAAGACTGCAAAACCTGAGCAGGAAATTAGGATTTTGGGACAAGAAAAGCAATTTTTAATCCAGCAGCTTTATAAAGTATTAATAGGCATAAAAAGATAAGCTGTTAATTTGATTAAAAGCTGATGGTGGCATTAATCTTAAGTTACTCACTCTGAATTCATACTCTATGAGGTTTCCAATATCATCTTCAGATTTCATAGCACTCTCACCAACAATGTTCCCTCCAAAATACACCTGAGAAGGCTTAGCAACCCTGTTCAGGTAGAGTTGGGGGAGGAGAATAATAATATTTATAATAAACATTTATAGTTAAATATAATTATATATTATGTTGTATAAATATTATGATAAATATTATTATAATATATAACTATTATAGATATATAAATTATATATGATTTATTATAATCGAGTCTGCAGCAAAACTGTCCCCCCAGCCCATTTTTGTTGTGTTATCAACACTTACCCAGTGAGTGATAAAAGCAATTCAAGAACCACTTTAGCACTAGCTGTAATTGGAGTCAAATTAACTTGAGTGCTTGTTCTACAAGGAGAAAACAATGCTGTTTATTTTACGAATTTGGTGGTTTTCGCTTTATTATTAAATGGCTTTTGTAAATCAAAACAAATTAACTAACATTTACAACTCCATATAAAAACATTGCATGCACACACAAAGAAAACTTACGTTTCCAACTTCAGATTAATGTCCAAGTCTGATGTATCACTGTTAATTTTAGTGGTACTTAAGATCAGATAAAAGGTTACCTAGACAAGAAGGAACATCCATGAAATATATTAATATTTTATAAAATATATGCAATATTCCAGAAATACACCATCAAGTATTATAGATAAAAAGACAGATCCAAGTAAAATTCCCAGTTATGACTCAGAGAAACTCTAGATGCCTGCAGTCAGGTATCACATTTTATAACTTGAGTAAAATAGGTGCAACTTACATTGGAATTTCTTTTGAAGGGATTCCCAAGTTCACACTCTGCTTGAGAACCATTTTGGTTGGCACCACATGTTAGCTGTTTTTCCTAAATAAACAGAGTATGTTTAGAAGTAAAAATATGCTGCAAATATTTCAAAATTTTATTATCTTTTCACTTAGAAATACTTACAGGATAACCCCTCATCTCCCTGAATGCAGAATATGTCAGACTGTCTGGAAAAGTTGCAATCAGCTTAGCTTCATAGGCATCTTCACCATCTTTCTGGGGATTTTTTGCATCAGACGGATTGTTTGTCACTGTTATTTCCAGGGCAATGTCTTTCTGGTCTTTCAGAACAAGCACTGGCATGCCATTTTCTCTACAGAAATGGAGTGTACAGGGTTGTGTGCATTAGGAAAACAAATGTTCATGACAGTTTGCTTCTTACTGTGGTTTACCCAAATATATTAGGGAAGAATTACTGTAAGACCATGAACACTTGAATGTTTAGGCCATAGGTTTTTTCCCAGACCAGTATTTCATGTCTGGAAGTCACCAGCAGTTAACAGAAGAGGTTGATTTGTCTTTAGCGTTTCAGAATCTAAGAAAACTGAACCAGACTATCAGAACAAAACTGCTCTATCTCCCAAAACCCTCTCCTAGAAGTTATTTCGAGCAGTAAAAGGAAGATTGGCTTCATCCTGGCTCAAACCAGGACAACTTGTTAATAATTTTAATTTTAGCAATGCATTAGTCAAGGCTTACATTGGTAAATAAGTAAACCTGTCTTCATTTCCTTCTCTAGTACAAAACCGGTACTGCAGTTTCAGATTGCTGTGACATTCATTGTCTTCTCCACAACCTTCTTTTAAGAATTCCACCTAAATAAAACCAAAACACTTTTATGCATGCTGCATGATACTGGCTTAAAACAAGATTTCTGATGTGCACTGCATGAAGCATCTACAGGGAACTCAGAGACATTTCCCTAATAGAGTAATATGTTAACCTGGCACTTAACAACTCTCAGGAGTTTTTCTTTGCAAGTCATAGCCCTTAGTTCTGTTAATTTAGTAATGTAAATTTAACTAAAAGGCAGAGTTAGATAATTCTAAGTGAGAGGTACACTTCTAATGAGGAAAAACATCTTTAAGTCTGATTCTTCAACAAGCACTGAGGAAATGAGATCTTTTACCCAAGGTATTTCCTTTCCTATGTCACTGCTGCAGAGCTCCTCATGCTTTCATCCTACCCACAGGAGAATTAGACTGTACATTATTTTGTTATATGGAACAAGTGTTCACAGCAGGAGATGATGAACTTCCATTTTTAATCAAAAGTATATTTCCTCCTAAACTTGTTGGGGAGAGAAAAAAACTTAGCAGCTATACCAGCTTCACTTCTCCCCCTCCACTTCCAGCCCTCTCAAAAAACCCACAGGATCCTAGTTAATAACATTCTGTAATAAGTTAATAACAAAATATAAGTCACACTCGTTATTTCCTTTGGTCATAATTTAGCTTTCTGCACTCTTTAAATTCAGTGATTTGCCAAAGTACAAATGTATGGGACAACGTGATATAAAAGGCTTACTTTTGCAGTCTTTGTTTCAGATTCATTTGAGTTTAGAATTGGTATAAGATCCGGAAGTGCACTCTCTTTTCTTGTGGAGGGTGAGCTAGACTCCACACCAGCAATTTTAACACTGACCGATATTGGAATGGGGCGCAGTTTGTCTTTAATTTTTTCCTATAAATATTTAAATGACATTGTTAGTGCACAGTGCAGAGAATGACAGACAACCCAAGGACTAGCTTTTGATACATGTTTTATAAGAAGCAGTAAAGCAAAACATTTTCCACTACATTCTGTAGTATTAGAACTATTCACTATATAGAAACCCACAATTGTCTAAAATTGTGCAAGAACACAAGGAGCCTCAGCCCTGCTGTCTTTTTTTAATTATTTTTTTTCTGGCTTCCCAATCTAATGAATTCTCTAACCACTAAGAATTCCTAGAAACAACAGATGGTAACTCCAGCAAGTGAAATTCACACTACAACAGTAAAATAACAGACTTTCTCCCTACTGCACAAGTTCAAGCTCTTTAATTTGCTGTGGTCAAAAGCAATCCTGGAGGCACATTACTGTTGAGCCACCGCTAGAGCATTTGTGCAGCTCCTGGAGCAGTGCCATCTTTAAGCGCCAGTGTAGCAGCCAAGGCAGAGAGCACACACCAAGCTTTCTCATCCTGCCCATTCATCCCCTCCTAAAGCCATGGGTTAAAATTCTTTTCCTAGCCAGTCATACCATTACCTTCTGTAATTCCGTAAATTACTTCTGTTGCAAACAGCTCTCCATTTTTGGCATTTATTCCTCATGTTGTTCTAAACTAGTTCAGCTCTATTGACCTCCAGGAGCACACTGCAGTGCCTACAACTTTAGTTCATTCCTTGTAAGAAACGCAACAGGAGGAAGCAGCATGTGTGCAGAGAAAAGTGAAGTACTGCTTAGCTATGATGGATTTCTAGTTTTGAAGCTTTATATTTCATGTGACTTTTAAGTTCTATACAAAGGTATCACGAGGATGAAAAAAAGAGCATGCTTTTGTTTTAAATGGATCTGAAAGAAATAATAAAATACTCTGCCTTACCTGCAGTACAACCTTGGTTGTCACACAGTCTTTTGAGTTCTGCCCCCTGAGGGTTGTGCTTGCAGTAAACTGATCAGACAGGTGGTCTTTGAAGCGCACTCTGGACGGCAGGCCCAGCTGCCTCCTCTCGTTTTCTACTTCAAATGTATAGTTGATCTCTGTATGAAGAAATAAAGTAGGTCACTACAAAAAAGCAACCCTTGCTTTATGAAAAAGAACTTTCATTTTCTCCTGGTGTGATCTTAGAAGACTGTTTCACCCCTTGCTGGTCTTCACAAACTGTTTTCAGTTATTTACAAAATTTTTTCCATGTGTCAGTTTTGTCCCTCTGCAGTTGAAGGGCAGGTACCCTGTGTGCATGCATCTAAAGGAAACCTAAGCCAAATCCTTTTATTTCAGAAGTACTCTGCTACCTGACCAGCATGCAGAGCTGGCTGGAGAGCTGTAGTTGCTGCTGTGGAGCCAGTAGAGGGCTGAGATACAAAACTTTGTAAATACTCTGACTTGGCTGTCCTTGATTTCTGTTTTGCCCCAAACAGCACCCAAGCAGCCAGCAGGACTTGGAGGTCAGGGTACACTGTTAATTTTAACACTGAAAGCACAAGTATGACTAGAGACTTCTAGTTGTAGGCTGAGGCATGTCTTCATAGATCTGAACCCTGTGCATCTTTTAATCATCTCTGCATTCGCCAAGCAAATTCAATGTTGCAAGGGTGGGAACAGCACTGAGCATGCCAGGCCTCACCACCCTGCAGACACACACACAAGCCACCTTAGGGCTCCTGAAGCACTTGACCTGCTGAAGGCCCAGAACCTTATTCAAGCACATCTTACGGATTTTACAAGTAACTGAGAAATTCAAGACAACACAGGAGGGAAATGGAGGTTTGGGCTTAAAAATCATCTAATTTCCTCTCAAAATTCCACAGTTTTTTTGAGGTGTAGTAACAGCAGCATTGTAACAAGAGAAAAAACGAGAAACTAATGCTTTGTATTTTCCTATATTTATGGCACAGTCATCCAGGCTCCCATTAATACACATCTTTATTTCAGTTATACTGATTTCCATAAAACCATTTTCATTAATAAAGAACACTGTTTTACAGTCTCCAGTAAGAAATAATGCTTACTAATTATATATAAAATGGGCTTTTAAAACTGTTTTTTAAAGCAGCAGTAACCTAGAGAGGCAAAACGTTTTGGTTTGTTTGGCAGCCATTTGGTCACTGGCAGTTAAATTACCTTGGAAGCTTCAGTTCAGCCTGTCATCCACAGAACTTCCTAACACACTGCATGACTCTCAATCCGTCTTACTCTCAATACAGACAGTGTGATACCTGATTGACCTCAGTATTGAGTCACATTTTAAATCTGACAGTCACAGTTGTAAATGAGTCACAAACCAAGTGACAAAAAGATACATATTTTTATGTTCAAAACTTACTTATTCTTGGATTTAAGTCCCTGGGGTTTGCAGTATATTGAAAACATGCTTTCACATCCATCCTGTAAAAAATGCCAAGAAATAATATTAACTATAGTAAGGCATGGTCTAACAGACTGAAAAGTTTTAATAGTCTATTGACTGATATTATGAGTCTTACCACTGTGGTTTTCATGCTAGAACAGTACTTTGCTACTTACTAAACTGAATTACAAAGGAAGAAGAAATGGTTAATAAGCACTTAGAAAAAAAATATTCTCTGACATTTCCTCTCACATCTCATGAGAAAGCTGTTTAGGTTAAGGTATGTCTGCTAAAATTCCTAAGTCACAAAGTGGCATACATTTTCAAAAACAGACATTATGAACAGAACACATTCTACACCTTCTCTTCAGCGCTGCAGTCACAGCAAATTCAGGAAGTCTAAATGATCACATGTAGGTACAATTGCTTTACCTACATGACTGCCATACTTTTTATCATCACTCACTGAACAAAATTTGAGAACAGAAAACTCAATACACCAAAGTTTCTGATATAACAATTATTTTTAAATTTACCATATTTCACTGGGGTCCTCAGGGTTCTTTTTCTTTAGATCAATTCTGTCAGGGTGTACTGTAATGCTTCTCCTGATGCTTATCACAGGCCGAGATCTTCATTTGGAGGAAAAATGGGGAATGAAAAGAAAGGAAAAAAAGAGAGAAAACTTTCTGTTAGGGTGAATGAAATAATTCAGGTGAATCCTAGATGCCCTCCATGCCTGCACTGGTTTGCAACAAAGACACCCCAAGAAACACAGAGTTTGGCTTTGATAATGGTTAGAAACAAAGGAGAACTACTTGAAGCTAAAGCAAAGGAAGTCACAAGAAACAACTACAATTGTATCAAGTGCCTGTCAGGGAAGCAGGGTATATTGACATGTTGTGGTTGTCATTTTATACAGAGATAAAAACCAGAAAATTCAAAGTGATGGTTTCCACCCCTATGGCAATTCATCCTCTGTGAAGAACTGTAGGTACTAAAGTTCACTCAGATTAATGTTCTCAACTGCTTTAATGTGGAGCCTGGGTGGCTGTGGGAAACAATGTTTTCACTTCCTGACTCCTCTGCATGTAGGCTGTAACCATAATTCAGCCTGACAACCTTTCCTTTCTCTTCCTTTCTGGAAGGGACAAGAAAAGACAGTTCACATGAATAAATGAATGAGCTGATCCCACTGTTGTTGAAGCATCTATTGGTTGTTTAAAATGTATAGTGAACCACCTCATCCTTTTCCAGCAAGTTTCTTTTAAGTGGGTCACCCTTTTTCACTGTTCATCACTATAAAGGTTTTCATTCTCACCTTTGTAGAGCTTTGTACTGCCTTTATCAGCAAATTCTTAAACTCCTTCTAAGTAAGAAAAACCCTAAGTAGTGTAACCAACTTCCCTTCCACCTACTCCACAAGTAATATGAGTTACTTTTGTTGAGTGCTGTTTCAGTGTTATTTAAGAACGTTCCAATTATGTACACAGATACTATACACCTGAGAGACAGGATCATGAAAAACTTGCAAGAAGGGTCATTCTTCCTGGAAGCTAGAGTTGTTTTCATTCCCAGAATTGAGATAACCAGTTTTGGAATTTCTCCTCCTCCTTTGGGACCTGACAGCAATGGCCAGAGTTCTGAACTTTATGCAGCATTCACAGCTCTGATGAGGAGGCAGCCCTCTTCCTGCTCATTATTAGTGATTCAACTTACCACAACATTAAAGTAGAAAAAAAGCAGAGGTCTGCAGAAGACTGTGACCTCATCCCTAATTAGGGCATGTGATACGGAAATCCAAAAGGATCCTATCTGCAGGGCTTCCTCACAGCTGTTTCATGGACCCGACTGTAATCCCAGCAAGGCCTTGTGCCTCACTGCTTTTGGATCCTCGGCTACAAGAGAAGGGTTCAGTTTTGTTTTGTCACATCTTCAGTAAAGCAGGATTGGCCTTACACAACAGCACCAACAAAAGCTCTAGCACATGTATCAGTTATCTTCCCCTTTCTTAAGGCAAAAGAATTACTTATCCTTTCCATCAAAGGACACAGGCACCCAAGGAAGTTACCTCAGGGCAAAGCTGGGGTACAGATAACACTACACGCATCGGGGCTCCACAGCAACTATCCACATTCTCTTACCCTGCATTGATTGCAAGGCAGTTTCTCAATGATAAAAGGGGAATGTAAATAACAAATAATTTCATGGAATTGTTTCCCCCCAGAATTTTCAATCTCTAGAAAGAAAAATACACTCCAGGCCCAACAGCTTTTTGTTCATTCTAGGCAGAATGGTGTAGTTAGTTAACAGTTCTGTATGAAATACCTGAACACAGATACAGAGTCTGAAAGGGAACCAACAGCAATATCAGGGTAGGAATTTTTATCCAGGTCCATGTTTCCAGCAATAGAGTAACCAAAGAAATGGGTGCCTGTTTTTTCACCATCAAGAATCTAAAGAGCAAACAGATAGAGGGAATTAGAATTTAAAAGCTATAAAAGTGAAGTAAGTAACAAGTGAACATCATTGTCTTATAGCCGGGAGGAGGGAGGGGAAGAGGAGAGAGACAAGGAAACAGGTTCTCTGTAATCATGTAAATGACACTCAAGTGCCAAAATTATTTGCTTTTCTTCCAAGAAGTTACTTGCAATAGCAGCGAGTACCAAAAATTACTGTTTTGCATATGTTGCCTGGCATTATCTTTATTTCTAGTATTTATAGGCTGTATCAGTATAGGCTGTAGAAGTATTTTATAAAATATTCTGGCAGTATTTTAGGAAGTGTAATCAAGTTCAATTCTCACCTTGCAAAGTGAACACAGTGGTCCTCAAGAAAAAAAGAAAAAGGCATAAACATTTTTTATTTAAAAAGAGTGAAGCAGAAGCAGTGAAAGAGAAAATGAAGAAGCTAACTATTTTCAAATCCCCAAATGTATTTCAAAAAACCAAACGCTGCACAACCACATGAATTCTTCCTTCTCTACATATTACTGATTCCAAAGACTGCCAAAATGTGTATTACAATCAAGAATTCCTAATCTTCCTAGTCAGCAGTGCCATCTTTGAAGAGTCTTGTGACTCTTCTCAATACCCACCACCCCACTAATAGCAATGGAAAGGGAGAAGATGGATAGCCCTGTCATTCCTTTAATTGTGTGCAAGACTAATTAAATACAGTAAAAGTTATTTCATTACCTGTGCTGGTCTTGTATTTATTCCATTCTTGGATCCATGATAAATGTATACTTTGCCAAAACCATCATATGGAGCCCCTACTGCAATATCTGTTAAAATAAGTTACAACATGTAAAATCATTCTTGCTCTTTCTGCAGCTTGCCATCGCCATCAGGATAAGATATTCCAAGTCTGGCATTAGCAATAAAGCCACCTGCATTTTTATTGTAATCATTTTTCACTCACCTGGGTACCCATCCTGATTAATATCCCCAACATTTTCAACTGCAAGACCAAACATGGAGTCAGTGGTTCCATTCAGGCGAACAGGTTTTACTCCTTCCCATTTGCCTTGCTGGTTAATGTAGACGTACACGGCACCACCAATATCTCCACTTCTGTCAAAGTACTGTGGGGCTCCAACAACAATGTCTTGCCACCTTAGAATTAAAGAAAAAAAACCAGTGCTTTTATAGAAGAACTGTGAAAAGTAACTGCTCAGATCATGGTCTCAGAGTCAGCTAGCCAAAGAGCTGCTAAGCAAAGACTAAACTTGTTGAGCAACAGCAGCTCCATTGTTACTACACACAGATTATATTCCCTTTGAGACATACACGGACCTTCTAGGGCCTGCTTTGGTAAGAGATTTGCTTCTTTGTTCACAGTAACTGTGTTTAAATAAAACTCTTTTCTATAATTAGAAACGTAGACCATCCAGACTGGTTCTCTGATATGCTTGCCATTTCCTCCAGCAAAACATGGAAAATGAGATTTGCCATTCCTTGAATCTCTAATGTGAAAAGCCAAAGAAATAAACTGGATTGCCATCCTTCATTTTAGAGGCAGCAGGAGTTAACCTGGGCCATACCCGTCCTTGTTGAGATCCACAACAGCAACATCGTAGCCAAAAGAAGAGGCCAGCCCTTCTCCTTCAAACATGTGCTCCAGTGAAAGTGCTCTCTGGTTTTTCTCTTTTTTCAGTAAAACAACTGCTCCGCTGTGGTTGGCTCTGGGTGCACCAGACACAAAAGTCATCTCATCTTGGGAGACGATTCCTTTACCAGAGTCCAAAGAAAAACCTTTAACAGAGAAGAAGAAAAAAAACAAAAACTAACAGCTTGTATTGCTAACAGGAAAAATAAATTCCACTACTATATTAAAGTGGTTCATTTAATAGAAGTTTTGCCTGTATCAGAGTATGATATACTGGGAATTCTCCCATTTCTGCTTGGACTGGTGGATGCATGTTTACAAGTCTACACTCCGTGCATTATACTGAAGTATTTCCCCCACAAAGCGCAGCTCAGATCTACTTTTCACAGACACCAAATGCGAGATCATTTTTAAACATATCAGCCTTGAATTCACTAAATCTTACCACTTGAATATAGCTCAAGTATTTCACCTCTAGCAAAATTATTGGAGAACTTCGTAAGTACAACTAAATATCATTCTATTGCAAACATGCAAAATGTACCACACTAGCAGTATTTTACATGACTGATGTATATGGTATGTGAGAATCACCTTACACAGTAATGGTGAAATTGGCAATTTTTATTTGATGCAGCCCTAAAAGTCACATTCAAATGAATGTAATCTTATTCTTTATGAAGTCAATACATTTTAGATACATTAAAAACTCAGCTAAAAGAATTTACTGCCTATACCCACATATCCAATAAAAGCCAAAGGAGAAAATGATGCGCATTGCAAGGAAGAAATATACCAGCCAGCAGATAGAAGTCCCCCTTCTGAAACATTTCACCACTACTGTGAAAGTTCTCTGTTACAGCAATTCACAATGAGACACTTTTGGAAAGATCCAGGGAGTCCCATCTGGGTGAAGGATGAGAGGGTTTGGAGAAATGCAGAACAAATCTCTTTTTCTGAAGCCATGTTATTTTGCAAGCTCCTCTTCATCTGAATCCCTGTTTTTACATGCTTTTACTTGCAATGTACTTGAGATGAGGGAGGAAGGACGGGTGGAGATCATGTTAAAGGTCTGGAGGTTATGTGTGACCAGATGCTGCCACCTCAAGTGGTCACAAACCTAAGTAGCTGTTCATCATTACATCCACCGATTTGTCCACCTGTGTGCTGGGAGGCAATGTTTTGTATACAAACTGATCAGGATGAGTATCAGATACAGCTGTCAAAAACAGAAGACCTGTAAATATGAAGTGAAAGATTGAAGAAAAGAAAATAGTAGTTAAGCAACACAGCTATAACCATGTGTATTTACCGTCTAAACAGAGGGAACAGCAATGCCAGTGAACAGCAGGCTTGCCTGGAGCTGAGTTTGTGTCAAATTAAAGGCAGCATTTATACTTAGGAGATAAATGCATTTATTAATGAACTGCAAAAAGTCAGTAATGCTCTTTTCACAGCAAAACACACCTCCACAGCACTTTTTGCCTTCTGGTGAAATCCTGATTTCACCAGAAAAGACTATCAGCTTGCTTTTCTAATGTAGAAAGATTTGGTTTTTTACACCCAGTAATTACTTTTGATATTTAATGAAGTGTTTGTTCTGTATCTTCTACTAGATATGTAACTCCAAGTTGGCTCTTTTCTTTACTTGCTTTTTTACGTTTTATATTAGCGATGCCCTTCCCATCTGTTCAGCTTTCCACCACTCACACAGAAATTCCAGTTTCAAGTTACCAAAATTGTATTTGATGCACATACTTGTTGCATGCCAAAAGCAGTGGATCAATACACCACAGAAATCTGCACTAGAACAGAAAGGCTCTTTATACTTTACTTTCCAAAAATGCAGAGTAACCTTTTATCTGCACCAACATATCTCACTGGTGTACAGTAACACCCACTGCCCTAAGGACATATTTCTGCTTTTGTGCCTGAACAAAATGCAAGAGACTCACCCCCTGCAACACACACATGCACCATTAAAATGTATACAACTGATGACATTATGGTATTTGAAAGGCCTGTAGAAAGGTCACTGGAGTTCTGAAACTTGAACAAAAAACTGCACACACTTACCTGGAGAGAGAAACTGCATTTGTAACAGTTACATCCAGAAACTCAGATTTTTATAAACCTTCTGATACCACATGGCACAGACTGTGTGGATATGGACTACAGATCCATATGCTGTACTTAATCACTGGAACAATTATAATCACTCCCTGTAAATCTGTAGGTCCTTCATCACAGCTCTGAAATCTATCATTACATTGGCAGCTCTTCTAGGTATCTCAGCAGAGCATCATCTTACACTTAAAACTGGCCCATAAACATGGAGGGAGATGTGAATTATCCAAAATAGTTAGCATGTTACAGGGTCCATTCTGTATCACTGCACCAGGCTGGGATCACAAACACTGAAGAAGCCTAAAGAGATTTACCAGATGTACTGAATCCTACCTAAGTAACTGTTTGCTGGAACAGGAACTAGATTCTTATCTTGGCGGCTCTCATCACCAACTTCGTAAGGCCCATCATCAAAGATACCCAGATCATAAAATGTCTGATTCTTTTGCTCTGCACGAACCACCCCTGAAGAAATGAAATGATAAAATAAAAGCAGATGAATGATAAAGGAAAAAAATAACAGATAAATGGTTCCCAACTAACATTAATTACAATGAATGAGATGGTGCCTGCTGTTTAAATGGGACAAACCCAGAACAGCACCCTGGTGAAGGCAATGACTTTCTAAGTTCTAGCTGTGTGCCAGAATCTCATACTGCTGCACAGAGAGGACATGCAATGATCTGGAAAACATGGGATACTAAAAATTATCAACAAAAACATGGGACAAACTTGGTCAGGAATCACCCTTATCCTAAAGTTCTTAACCTCATAAAAACCTCTTTTAAAAGAAGGGAGGTAAATACACAGGAATACACACACACACAAATACTCTTCAGCTGTAACAAACACCAGTGATATATTTAGAAAACATTATTTAAGGGGTAAAGAGGTATTGTTTGATAAAATGTGTGCTTCCCTTTTATCAACAGGCATATTTAACATTTTGGCAAGCACAATCACGTTTTTCCATGATACAAAAGAGTACTCTTTTGACTGATAAAATGTTACAGCACTTCCCTGTAACTGAAGTAAAACAGTGTCTGAACTCAATATGCTGTTTCAGCTTGGTCAGATTTTGTTGACAGACACATGGAAGATTAAGTTTTCACTGAAGTACACCTCATGCCAGAGCTTAGCTCAAAGATTTTGCATGGTTCATATAGCAGGCACAGGTGTATGAGGGGAAAAAATGTAATGGTTCGAGGTTCTACAGAGGGAAGTATTTACAGCTGTTGGTGTAACCAAGAGTGGAGAGAAAAACCACTTTAAGAAAAAGAGACAGAGCTGCGCATTTAGATGCTTCTCAATATAAACAGACAAAGTCTGTTGGGTTTTTTTTCCCTTTAAGTGTTGAAATATCTACTAGATGACATAAGAGTTACTTGACTTAGTCAGATTATCCATGGAATTTTACATGGATATCCATTGATTTAGATATGAATACATGTAGTATTGCTGTGTTCAGTTATCTTCCTGCAGTCCTCCAGTATTTAATTTGGGAAGTACTACTTCCCACAGACTTTACAAAGAATAAAGTGGAGAACACTGCAGGATAAACGAAGATGACAGTGCAGCTATCTAACATCTGTTCAAATCCAGGAAAAAAGATTGGTCAAATAACTTTAAAATAATTTAGTTATTTGTTCCAGTATGGAAGTCTCAAAGCAAACACTCAATCCCACCATAAGATTAAGAATAATAAGGGGAAAACTTGCTGTATATGTGTGCACAGTTCCATTAGCCACTAATAAGTACTCCCTCAAAGATATTTAAAGGAACATCAGTAATTATTTTTGATAGAGGAGCACAGCATTTTTTGTGAAAACAAGGTAAAAGCATTAGATTCCTATTAACCCTCCCCACTCAAATAAATAAATAAATAAATAAATTAACCTGATTATGCAAAGAAAATTTGTGAGCAATCTCAGAGGAAATGGGAAGGGTAGGCAGGAAGGAAGCCAGGTCATACCTTTCCAATTGTAAGTGCCTGGGGCACCAAACACAATATAATGATAGTCTCTAGTAAAAGTAGCAGCAACACCTTGCTGACAGGAACCAAACTTCTCATGGCCTCTTAAACGACCATCACAAAAACTCCAGACTCCATTATCCATATCATCCTTAATAGTGAGATCCTGGCTCAGCACATAGCACCTTCCAATGATATCCCGGGTTTCCTGCACTGTGTTTACATACTGCCTTTTCTCATAGCGATGTGCACACGTCTGCAAGACAGAAGAAATGGTAAGTGATGCTTCCTGTATGTTTGTAAGCAAGTCATCAGAGAAGACTGGCCTCCTTCAGCAATACTGCATGCTAGCAATGGTGCAAGTCAGTCACCTTGTAGACACATCCATGTTCCCTATAAGCAACTTACGGGAGAAGTTTTATACCTATGGGCACAATTCAGAACAACCAGCTTCACAGGAAGGAAGGCCACATGGTTAAATCCCTCTTCACTGTGGGATTTAGTCTTTTACCCCCAAAGCATTCCATGATTCCTAATCACTCTCTTTCAAGAAGTGAGGAGCAAACCACCCTACCTCCCATAAAGAAAGAAGTGGTTGCATTTCCCCACAGCTGCCAGAACTTAGACACTTGTGCAGGACATGAGAAGCTGCACTGTTCAACTACCACTTTCCCAAGACTATTCAGAACTCACCCATTCCAGAGAAGTGCCACAAAACAGCAGCTGAAAGCTTTTCCAGTGAAGGGGAGGTGAGGGAAGTTGTTCCTACTTCTTACATGGGATGTTCCATTTACAGAATAACCATTACTGGGACAGAACAGCAGCACTGAGCACAACCTGATAGACTGTTCACTTGGGAACAGGTTTCCAGCCACTGAGTTAAGTGGCGTACCCAGCAAACAATTGTAAAGAGAAATGGAACAATCAAACCCCTTTGCCAGCAGTGTTTTTTGCAGAACCAGATGTGGTAGGTGTGTGAAGTGTGCAGGCAAGCCAGGTTTCTCAGCTGACAGAACTTTAAATGGTTCCTTTTAATGCTTAAATATTAAGTGAACACCCAGCTGCTCTACACTTGGAGCACTGCAGTACTTACT
>NW_009952974.1:12047564-12049081 GCF_000747805.2 Chaetura pelagica | reverse complement strand
TGCTGAACCTTCAGGCTGCCCACACCTCACCTAAGAGGTGGCATTTCCCACTCAGCACTTAAAAAGAAAAGCTCCTTCTCAGAAAAGACAAGACAGCATTAGCTGATGATTAATTATTCAATGAGCAGGACTCTCTCCTTCTGTTCTTCCCCCCTTTGGGTTCTAAGGCAGACTGAAGCAAGCTATTACTGCCTCAATACCCTTAAATAGCTCCATATTCAAACCCTGAAGATTCCTGCCTTCTGTTTGGACAAAGTAAATAGATAGAGATGCTTCACTGCATGCCCATTTTATGATGTCACTGGTGTCCTGCAGCACCACAAGAGGTTAATTTAACTGAGAAAGAAATGAAAAAGTAAGATTCTCTGGTAACTCCTGAAACCTTTTTCTCTATATACTGTATAAAATAAAGAATAGCTAGTAGTGTGACTGCAGTGCAATGGCCACTTTAATTAAAAGGAGCAACTCAGCTGTAGTCTTTGATAAAAGTTAAATCATCTAAAGGCTGATCATCTTGGAAAACAGGCTGATGATAGCCTGCTTCTTTTACAACCTCATCACGCTATTTGTGTAGTGAGTGGTATTTAGGAGAAACAATGTGCTTATCACACAAAAAAAAAAGTGCACACCCTAAAAATGAACCATCTATCCTAGATTGCTGTTACAAAGGTTATAAATAGAAGCTAACCCAGAATTGGAATAACAAGTTTTTACAGTTTCATGTGTCTTACTTTGCTAAGGAGACATTTTAAGTCCTTTCCTAAAAGAAACTACAGCAGTAAACATAGGAAAGTTACCTTTCAGAAAGGTGCAGAGAAATGCAATTCAGGACATTTACCATACACCCAAAACATTTTTATAAGTTAGTCCTTTAGACTTACCACCACATTTCCTCCTGGCCCCTGACTTTGGACAGTTACACCCATCCATTGGTCTTCTTTACTCTCCATCTTCGGGTCAGCTGCAGAGTATCATAATACAGCTTCAAATATTAACAGTTAACTACTTTTTTTTCCTCTTTTTGGTTGTTTTTTTGTGTGCATGTGGTTTGTCATGTGCTTCATACAGTACATGAGATAGTCTGCAGGTGGCAGTGTCTGTATGTTTTATCACCGACAGCATTTCTTTTATGAAACACTTCTAGTGTATTACTTCATGACGCATTAATTTACATAAGAATAAGAACATCCAGATCTACCAAGATTTAAGCATCTCATGCTATCTTAGTAATTAAGCTACAACATCTTTAGATGCAAAAAATAAAGATAAAAAAAGTTACTTATAAATCTGTCCAGTACGTGGCCTTTGGAAAGGACCACATCAAAGAAGAAAAAACAGACAACTGTTGCAAACCAAAACAAAAGCAACTACGAACTTACTCTCCTCATCAAATATGACACGTGTGCAGTGTGCATTTGGAGATGTGATGTCACAGCTGTACAACCCTCCTGTTCTGTTGGCTTGTTGGGATGGAAAGGCCTTTTCCCGAGGAGCTCCAACCAGCAGTCTGCAGGGAA
>NW_009952974.1:12028068-12047500 GCF_000747805.2 Chaetura pelagica | reverse complement strand
GGGAAAGAGAAATCATTTCAAGGGATATGCAGATGTAATATTAAAAAAGAGGAAGGCAACAGAATCAGTAAGTGCTTTCATCATATTCCTAGAGCTCTGACATACAAACATTTGAAGATGGATGAAAAGCTACATCACAGCATTGTCCCTTAAAAAAAAACCCAACCAAACAAAGCCAAACAAAAAGCAGGGGGTGGGTGTGTGTAACCCAGTAAAACCAGTAATAGTTTTGCAATTACTGGACCCAAAAATCACTAAATATGTTGCTATTTGCTGCTATTATTGTTGCAACGTTCACTGAGGGTGGTTGATAAAAAATCTTTACTAGTAGGTGTCTGGCAGTTTTGCAAATAACATCCTTCCATCAGGGAGTCAAAGAGGGGTATTTTATGCCCCACTAGAAATTGTTGGTAAGGGTGGGAAAAGTACTGTTACTAAAATGAACCACAAAATAGTGAACAAAAGTGCTATGAGGCTTTCTTCTAGTTTTGTGCCAGTCCTATACCACTGTTCAGCTAAATTTACTGGCACCTTACTATCTCCAACCTGCAAAGTAAAATGAAACCCCTCCTGGCCCAAGCAATACTTTCCTTACTAAAAACAAGAGTCACTTTTATGCACATCTAACAGTTAAGACTGGATCAGTTAAGATCAATACATAATCTTTATTATTAAGTAAAGTTTATTCAAAAGAAATGAGATACAAAACTGATGTATTACAAGAAAACACATTAAAAAACAACAACAACAAAAAATTATATCTGTAATACGAAGCAGCCACGTTTTCACCACTTTTACAAAACTCAGTTATCCCACAATCCATCATTTGCCCTCCTGAAGGTAATCCCCTGAATGGTGAAACCTTCAGGTAATACTTGCTTTTGACAGATACACTTATAAAATAATGACACACATTGCGGGTGGGTTTTGGTTTGAAGTGAACTTCGTATAACCCCTACAAATGTCTGGCATCTTTTTAAAAGATTTTTTTTCAGAAACACAGTAGTCATCACAAGAGGTTGTAATCTAAACAACCAAACTTTTAGAAAGGCCATTAATAAATTAATTTTCTAATTTTGGCAACAGTGCATTTAACTCTCATCTCTCAGTAACTATTTTGCAAAACATCTGTTTCTAAGCTATTCCTAATGTGGGAATAGATAAATTTTCTCCTCAGTTCTGACATCCCCCAGGGAAAGATACTAAATGTTTTTCTGTTTTGTTCTTGGGTTTTTTTTTTAACCTTAACAACCATGAATGGAAGAAAATAGAGGCACTTAGGGGCTAAAAACAATGTACTGAATTTCACTTAAATTTGATTGGAAACCTTTTGTTTCAACACTGTGAACACAACTAAAAGCTTCTGGACTGAAATACTTAATTTGGTTTAATTCACCTATCTGCAAACTACTGACATCAGTGGTGCTACATCAAGGAAATTATGACCCTGTTCTTTTTTGTACGGGATAGCTAGACTATATTGTCTCCCTAGCAAAATTATACCTTTTAACAGCATACCATGATGTGACCATAATCTTGATGACAATTCAGCCAGAAGGAAGACCTACTGAGGCACAAACAGCAGAATAAACAGCACAGCCAACAGAAGATACAGTGCAAAGATGTGCCACCTGACACAAGATGGCACAAAAATTCAATGGCATCTCAAACAGACACGTGTTGAGATCAACAAATGAAAAAAGCAATTGTTCAGCCGTCTTTAAAAAAAAGGCGTTGGTTCAACATGGTCTCAAGGGACAGGCAACCTTAGGTTTTCTCCAGTACCCATATCCACTGTCCAAATCTTGCATAAGTTATTTTCCTCTAATTTTGCTTAAGTTATTTTCCACTGTAAACAAAGCGTTTCAAAGCAGCCATATTTAAAATCCCCTAGACTTCAAAGGACTTCAGTTAGAAATCCTGTCAGTAGTCTTCAAGGCTTATCAAACACAAAAACCTAAAGATCTTGAAACCTGTCAGGTACATCACTGCAAGTCCTTGTTCATAACACAGTTCAGCAGTAGCACACACTATGAACAGGTGTTTGCAAGGGGTAGATCAGTTCAGGTAGACACTATGGTGAACTCTAATGTATTTTCAAGTAGCAGCCAAGGACACACATATTTAAAAGAAGCTTAACTCCTTTGCGGTCCTTCAGTACTAATCTGCCCCAAAGACCACAGCAGAGAAGACTAAAACTATGCTTCCAGGTTCTGCAGATAAAGATAATGCAGATTATAAATCTTATGAGTATTACCAACATTATTATTAAGAAAGTCACATGCATCTAATCTTAAGCTGAATAAATCAGGCAAAACAAAAATCTGTTGTCAAGCACATCATGACTTGTGATCAAGAGAGCTCCTTTTCATATTGCCTACTGTTCAAGAGGTTGAAAAATCAGAATTCTGTTCTAGAAGCCAAATTAGTTCATGTAAAAATAAAAGTACATGCGACTATGGAATTATGAGAGACTATGCACCAGCGTGAAATTCAGCATGACTGCAGCAGTCCAAATGAATCAGCTTGTGCACTGAACTGTGCTACGTGCTCAGCAGAGTCCTTCCAGACTGAGGACACATTCCAGTCATTACTGTATGGATACTTACTCAGCTGTGTTTTAATAAAATCATTTTAATCGAGTTTCAGTTCATTATGCCAAAAACAAGTTAGTTTTTTCTGCAGCTAGTTCCATTTTAGCTTTCTCAGTGGCAAGGAAAACCTCTTTCTGCAACAAGAAGAGGCAAGAGGAGGTGTTCTCATGCCATCACTATCTCCTTATATTGGCAGGTGAAACACTGAAATTAAAATCAAAGAACTTCCTCTGCAAAGAAAGCCAACAAAGGCTCTTAATTTCTCTCCACCCGTGATCACAGTATGATTAATTTTATTTACTGGGACTTACTCCTGAAGGTGCACAAGGGCTGCAGTCACTACTTTCAATTCAGGTCTGAATGCCCAAGGTCAGACTCCAGAATCCATATACAGGTACCAAATTAACATTCCAACTGCAAAGACTGCAGAGTCGAAGGTGAAAACCCCAAAGACTCCAAAACTCAGATATTTTACTCATTTTCTATCCCAGTAAATTAGCCTTATTACTATGCTGAGAACAGAAACTCAGACACAATATACTGAACATAAACATGTCTGAGCATCAGTTCCTGTTGAAGCCTTAGCTTTTTATTATTTAAGTTTTGTTTACTTTATATCTAATGCTTACCATATGGAGAGCTCCTTTTCATATTGCCTACTGTTCAAGAGGCTGAAAAATCAGAATTCTGTTCTAGAAGCCAAATTAGTTCATGTAAAAATAAAAGTACATGCGACTATGGAATTATGAGAGACTATGCACCAGTGTGAAATTCAGCATGACTGCAGCAGTCCAAATGAATCAGCTTGTGCACTGAACTGTGCTACGTGCTCAGCAGAGTCCTTCCAGACTGAGGACACATTCCAGTCATTACTGTATGGATACTTACTCAGCTGTGTTTTAATAAAATCATTTTAATCGAGTTTCAGTTCATTATGCCAAAAACAAGTTAGTTTTTTCTGCAGCTAGTTCCATTTTAGCTTTCTCAGTGGCAAGGAAAACCTCTTTCTGCAACAAGAAGAGGCAAGAGGAGGTGTTCTCATGCCATCACTATCTCCTTATATTGGCAGGTGAAACACTGAAATTAAAATCAAAGAACTTCCTCTGCAAAGAAAGCCAACAAAGGCTCTTAATTTCTCTCCACCCGTGATCACAGTATGATTAATTTTATTTACTGGGACTTACTCCTGAAGGTGCACAAGGGCTGCAGTCACTACTTTCAATTCAGGTCTGAATGCCCAAGGTCAGACTCCAGAATCCATATACAGGTACCAAATTAACATTCCAACTGCAAAGACTGCAGAGTCGAAGGTGAAAACCCCAAAGACTCCAAAACTCAGATATTTTACTCATTTTCTATCCAAGTAAATTAGCCTTATTACTATGCTGAGAACAGAAACTCAGACACAATATACTGAACATAAACATGTCTGAGCATCAGTTCCTGTTGAAGCCTTAGCTTTTTATTATTTAAGTTTTGTTTACTTTATATCTAATGCTTACCATATGAGCAAAAAAAAAAAAAAAAAAAATAAATAAAAATCACTCTTCCTAATGTAAGTTACAAAATCAGATACTTCATAGTACTTTAATCCTGTTTTCCCCATTCATCTTGCTTAAATATACACCATAAACTGATTAGGTTTTCCATGAGCCAATCAGACTGAACAGGTGTTAAATTAACTTCTATTAATAGTTCATTTCTATAGATTAGAAGAAGCATCTATCAAGTGACAATGTTGGGGAAAAAGAACAAGAATTCTCTCATACCCTGGCACAAGGCTACTATGCTCTTTAGCTCCAGTTATATCCCATAATTAAAACATGAGCCTTCCAATTTCAAACTAAAGTTCTAATTCCAAACCAAATATATCAGTCCTGCTGCTCTATTACTTAGAATTAATTATTTCTTTTTCTTAATTACTTCTTGGAGACACATGATAATGACTGAAGTCCCACTGCCAACTATGAGCATCTGCTGGCTTCCAGGGACAGATTTACTCCTTTACAACCCCAGATTCATGGCCAATCTTGAGATAATCCTTTAGGATCAGAGTTCCGGGATTGGCATGTAATGCTGGTTTAACTAATGGACCTCACTGAGATGTAGTTTGGCTCAGTTGGATGGCACCTGCCTTGCAGAGACACCGGTGATCCCAACTGTACCTGTGCAGTCACTAAATGCAACAGTGACAGGCACAGGCCCCCGTTCCAAGAGAGGGACCCACATCACACCATGTCGCCCTGCGTAACCCTCACCCTGCCTTGCTGCAGCTTCATGTGACACCTGAAGACAATGGCTGACAACTTCATTTCATCAGTTATGCTGAGCACTACTCAAGCCTCAGGAAAGGTATCAAGACATCTTACAGACTGGATCTAGAGCTGAACCACACCTCTGGATAACTGTATGATGAAAACATACTCAGTAGTGGGGTTAAGATTTTAAAACCCTCCCTGCTTTCATTGGTAATTTTTTTAGTTTAGCAGTTAATGTGGCTCCTTCTTGACTAATGAAAACAACAGCAGACACTGGGTGTAGTTTCTGCTCACAGCTATCTGAACTCCCTCCCAATATTGCTCATGAAACTACCCTGATCCCTTCCAAAGGAAAGCTGCAGTTAAGATGAGAAAATCGTTATCAAAGGAAATCCAGAAAACCTCCAAGCTCCTGGAAGTTTTCCCTCACTCAGCAGTGACTTACAGCCAGGAGCTGTTGAAGGACAACATACGATTTTTACAACACACTTCAGAGAAGAAAAATTGTCAGTAGTTCAGTACAATTCTATTTTGGAATAAACACTTGCTCAAAAGAAATAAAGTCAAAGGAAGGAGAACATGTTCAATGTTTTTGAAAGCAAATCCTGTTCATCCAAGTAAATGGCTTCCATTGAGTAAATTATGTTTTGATTTAAACAAATACAAAAAACACCACAGTCTGCAGTGAGCTCAGTTACTCTTATCTCCCAAAGCTTTTTTTCATTTCTTAAATTCTTCACTTTTCCATGGTATCTTCTACCCTAAATAAGCCATCACATCCTTACCATCCTTTCTTTAAAATTAACAGCCGCACATCAATAGTTCCAGATCTGAGTTTTAACAGACTGGAGCAGAAATAACTGAAAGTGTTTCCTGGGTAACAAACCATTAGCCATTTCCACAGACAGGCAGAATAAAATAGTCAGTGGTGTAAGTAATTTCCAATTTTGCAACCTTCATTGAGCACAAATATCCAATTTAAGGTTGCTATTCCCAAATAACAGAGCTGCTGCTGCAGACTTTGCACTTCACTGTGTTTTCAGAAAAACTCCATACACTCAAAGAGTGCAATTTTGCAAAGTGATGAAGCTAAATGCTATGAAACTTCTACCATCTCTCACCAGACACACTACACTCCTGCATCCTCTTCCTCTCGTATTTCCCAGCAGTTACTTGCAAAGACTTTCACTGAGTAAAATGAAGAAATTAACTACCACTAACTCAGATTTAAATTATATTTTACTACCAAATCACCAGTCACAATCACTGGTTTTCTATCAAATGTTTAGAACATCCAGGTAGATGTTTAGAACATCCCTGATCTCAGAGTGGACTTGGAGCCCTCAGCTGAAGATGTATTTTCAGTCTCTGCACTGGTTTGGTCTCCACAGATTTTTAAACCTGATGAACATCTCAACCCACACAGTATTTCAGCATAACTAAAGCCAGTCAATGGGACAGGTGCTGTATTTAAATACTGGTGCCACCTTCTCTGTTTTGTGCCTGTTCCTCACAGGAACAGAAACAAGTCATGAGACAGGAGCACCATAGACTAATAAGAACAAATTTTCCCTCTATACAGTTGAGCTGCAAATGGGAACTGGAGCTGAACCAAAAGAAAACAAAACCACAAAAAAAACCAAAACACCACACCACACACACACACCTCTTCCAGCAAAATATGGCCAAAAACCATGTCAGTAGGGAAATTGTGATGCTTTCCACAGATACCCATCACTGCCAGCCTGTTATTAACAGCTATTTTAAGTGACTGATGAATTCCCCTGATCTGCTACTCCACACTAACGTTTTCCACCTACCAATGCAAAGCTATGGTCAAGTACACCACTCCATTAATCTCTGTTGGCTGAAGGCTTCGCACTTGAAGGATTGTAATTTTCACTTTATTTGTTCACCCATTTTTGGGAAGTGGATTATGATAAGAGGCTGGAATAAGAAGCCAAAAGCAGCATAAGGTCGAGGGCAAGCGACTACAAAGCAAAACTGGAACTACAAAGATACCCATTGTTCTGGAAAGGCCACTTATTATTGACTTTTTGTAAGTCACATGAAAAAATAAATCCTTTCCCCTCACAGTCCAGAGCCCAGACAGTGTGGATTTGAAATAGCTTTTGCAGGTCTCATTTTCGTTGGTAGGAAGTATTTTTCCCACTATAAACAGTTCAGTCTGCTTCAAAGACCCATTTCAAAATAGTGTTTTCTATTTCAGACACCACTCTTTGGCTTTCACCAGCAGATACCTCACATTTTTTGTATTGTCAAATATCAAGTGAAACCTGTATAACGCTTAGAGCTTTAATTTCTCCCCTGTAATCTTGCTGATTTAAAAGAAAGAACACCACCCATGCCAGGAACAGATCTGAACATGAAGTAATACTGTAAAACATGCATTAGACAGTTTTATAATTAATCTATTATAAACTTACAGAAGAAATAATGTTGAAGGGATTTCCACTCAAATTCTGTAGCACAGCAGTGACTGTTACTGCATGAAATCCTCTTATACAACATGGATGGAGGTGAACTCAGTAAGTGATAAGTGCACCATCTAAAGAAACAGGCAGGCACTGAGGGGCACAGGGCGCTGCAGCAGCAGGACAAGCGGACAAGGACAGCTGGAACAGAGCAGAGGTGACCTGCAGGCAGAACCACTGGCAGGCAGAGCCACCTGCCCACCCTGCCATCCTCCCTGGCCCCATGCTGCCCCAGCACAGGCTGCTGCAGACGCGGCTCCTGCTGCTGCTACGTAAAGTGGTGAGTTTGTGCTGAGCTCAGTGCTTTGTGGACATGTTTACTCTGCAGGATCAAGTAAGCAAGTACATGACAGAAAACAGGAGTTACTATCTCCTGAGATACGTGCCTTAGAAAACCGCTGAATTAAGATTTCAACTATTCCACATTTGCAGGGCTTGTCTTTGTACCCCCTCTACACATGCCATCTCCATTTGAAGACATCATCTGCCAGGTACATGTTTTAGAAAATGATCATGTAAGTAATCAAAACATGGAAACAGCTGCTCAGGCTTTTTTCCTTCTCCAGAAAGCAATCTGAATGTGTAGTGCTCCCAGTCAGTATTTGAAGGCACAACTGTAACAGGCACATACTGTTCATACATATGCCAAAAAGCCTTTTTAAAAAACAAAACAAACACAACCTGCAGGAATTTTAATACAGTGAAGAACAAATATTTGGTTTGAAATGTAGTTCCTCTATTTCCTTCACTGCATGATGTACACCAGTTTCATTTATTACCATAATTAAACCATGAAAAGGCATGAAAGGAGTAGAGTAAGAGGGATGGACCTTTCACACTAGAATCAATGGCAAATATAACATGCTACAGCAACTAATCCCACAGCCCCACAGTATTTGAAGAGTAACTGCCCTCCAAGCTAACCCAAGCTTTGGTTCCTCCACCAATACATCCAATTTATGAGACTCCTCCCACTCCTCCTTCTTCCAGACTTACCACCTTCCCCCTCCAAAATGTAGGGGTAAAAACAAGAGAGGCAAAAACCTCTTAACACTGGATACAGAACCACAGAATGGTAATATTCTACTTTTGCAGATCCACAATCTAAACAAAATAAACTCATCACATTCAGCTAAAACACACCAACCAGAGCCCCACTGGGAAAGTCATCCACACCAGACCAACACTGGCACCCTGAGCTAAGCTATGGCCTCCCAGCTGCCAGCAGAAACCCATGGCACCATAGAGAGCTACTCTGCAGGAGCAGGCTAAAAAGCTCTGTGTGTATAGAATAGGTATGTACATTCTTCATATGTAATCCCTAATCATGTTTCAGAGAATGAGCATATGAACAGCCAGCAAACACACATTTGGAAAGTCACTTGCACGCTAAAGTACAGATTTCAAATTACTCTTTCAGCCTTAAAACCATCCTAGCCCTGGGTTAAATGCACGTAACAGAATCCACAGTTTGAGAAGAGCTTTTCTTCAAGCCACAAACTTAATTACAAAAGCAGATGTGTCACTGGGTACACGTACTGACACACAGTTCCTCCAGTCCTTCAAATCAACTGAAAACATAGACATTCAAACCACTTGGAATAACGTCACTCCAATAAGGAACAGAGTAGGAGGTTTGCAGGCAAACCAAGCTGCACAAATGCCCATGCAGTTGGGACACTCAAGGAGCCTTTTTTTTATGTTCCAAGCAGATAATGATCAAATAGATCAAAAGAAATAAACCATACATTCACAAGAAACTTCTCCATATACATGTTTGTGGAAAAAGAAGCAATTATATTTTACTATGAGTAGGAATGTAGAAACTGTGAGAATTTCAACCAACTTGCAAAACCTAAGAACAAGATTTTTCTGTTCACAAAATAATTTATATTTGAGCCTACGCCAAGAAACCCACTGCATTCTCTTCCACTATATACTGCTTTCCCACCACACACGTGCTTGTTTCTTATGTGCCTTTTCCCACCCATACTTTTTTTCCATCTTTCACCACTCCTCACTTTCTCACTGGAGCAGAACTGGGAATTAATTACTAGCTTTCAAGTATTTTTAACACCCTATGTTCCTTTAGGCTGAATACAGGGCAAAACAGTATTGCAGCTATTACTAGGACTCAGTCTGACCTGACAACAACGTAAGTACTCTTCCACTACATGCAGGAATAAGGGAAGAGAAAAAAAACACCTCTTCAGCAATGTTCTGGGGCCACACTACAGATCGAACATTTCTCTAGCAGAAAAATAAGTTGAGTGGATTAAAAGTTTACAGGGACTAGAACAATTATGCCATGTTTTTAATAACAGCTAAAACAGTTGCCTGTAAGAATAACAGGAAATTTATTTTAGCACCTTTGCCCAAGAAAAGACTGTGTTTTTCACTCAAGGGTGTTTTCCACAAATAATAAATTAAAAAGAAGTACTTATCCATGCATAAGGAATAACAAGCTGTGATCTCTTCTCACATCCTCTGCTAGACACAGCTAAGGTTTAAGAGTCAGAAAACCTAACCAACTATGCAGCTTCAGCAACACCAATGACAAAGTGCAAGACTGACCAATCTTCCTAATTCCCTTAAAAGAGTAATGTGAAAAGAGCTATGAGGAAAGCCCACAGAAAATTCATCTACACACAACAATATTGTGCTCGCTATCAGCAACAGCTGGGTGCCACTTCTAAGTACTTCCAGGATAAACATGAATTTCCCTCAGACCTTTGACCCTGCATGTGCTGCTGAGCAAATAACCTCGGGCATTACAGGAGTGAGTCGCTCCCAGCCTATCTGCAATCTTGTTTTGCTTTGGCTTTTAAAGATATATTTTATAAACCTGCTTTTGGGGAGGGCATTATTGCCAGCTGAAACAGGCAGAAGCTAAGTACATTTAGATCCATTTGAAAAACTGTCATCTTCACTAAAAAGGAAACAGCACTCAGCTGCTGTAAGAAAACCTGCCATTCCTAAGGACGCTCTTAGCAAACTCAAAAGCAATGTTCATCATTCCTATTTGCTATTCCTTGTTTCCTGAAATATCTCCAGAATCTTTAAAAGCAGAAAACAAATGCATTTGTAACCTAGAAGCTAAATCCCTGACAGTGAAAGCCAGTGCAGAACCCATATGTGTTTCCCTGCAGGGACCAGAGTACATTTTTACACTGTAAACAGCATCTAGACAGGGAGCATCTCATGAACCTCTCTTGCTTCTTGATCCTACGAAACTTCTCCCTTCCAAACACATTCAAAACATCCTCACACACATTAGTACAGCTGCTTAAAGGAAATCAGTATTAGGAAGTGATATATTTTTAGATGCCCTTCTGCCTTTCCTTCTTGGAAACAAGAAAAACAGCCAACACTCCAACAGAGCCAAAACCTGTCAGAGTCCATAATTAGCAAATGCTGCAAAAATCAAAATGCAAGCAGCATTACTTTTTGCCTTTCATTACCATATTAATACAAAACCTAACCTCAATTACTCCACAGTACAATACATCTGCTCTTTAAACTAAACCAACATAACTGCAATTCTCCAAATCAATAGTTAGGGAATTCTCAAAATAGTCTTAGAAAATGTGACAGTCATATCAAGAATAACACATTTTATGCTATAGTCATAAAGGAAGCTTTATTAACCTATGGCTCAGTTAATCTATTTTTAATATACTGAATAATTCCCTTTTAACATTTAAGCAAGATTTCTTTTTTCTACATTTACATTTGCCTTTTGAGGCTACATTCTTCTGCCATTACTCTCAAAGCATCAACTTGCTTATATGTATCTCAAACAACAATATCCAATGCTAATAAATGTTTAGTATTTTCCAGACCAATTTGTACACTTTTTTCTTCAAATATTCCAGTGTCTCTTATTGCAACTACCCCCTTGCTAAATACCACTATAAGGTGTTAATTTTCCAGCTAATGTTTCACAGTGTAGAACACAATCTGCTCATTCAATAATATGGATTTTTTGGTTACTTAATTTAACATATCCCTTTGTCCAATAGTCTTATCTCAGTCTTGTTCTTTTGGCAGAATATGTCCCCAAAATACAGCATTTTTATAGTTATGGCTAGAATGATTCATCCAGCCCAGGCTGGTTCTGAAACATTTAAACAGCTGATTTTAAACAGCTGAAATAAGCAAGGTATCTCCACTGAAATCTTACCAGATTGTATTCCTTACAAAACTGACAGCTGCTCTGGCACACATGGAAAGGGTTTTGGGTTGCGTTTAACAGAAAAGGATGGCCCATGCTAAGTGGTGAACAATTTACTGCTGTAATGTGCCAGGCAACTCAATAGACTAATTTGGGAAATGTTCTGTTTTATTGCAACAAATTAGATCAGTAAACCGTTCTTACCTTCTTGTTACCCTTTAAGAAAAAAGATTAATGAGAAGCCAACCTACCTGTCTTGCTTCTGCCTAAATTTTTATTATTTACAAATTAACATTAGCAGCATTAACACATACTACACTGGAAAACTGCACTCAGCAAGCATCATAACAGCGATTTTGTGCACCTCGATTCCCATTTTACAGTTTAAAAAAATCTGTACGGATTACATTTACAATTTTTGATGAAAGAGCCTACACAACTGCAGAATATTTATTAAAGGGCAGTCAACAGCAAAGAGGCTTCTTAGAAACTGATTTTTTTTAAATAAAAACATTTGAGAGTCACACCACAGAGTGTGACACATC
This sequence comes from Chaetura pelagica, assembly GCF_000747805.2. Taxonomy (NCBI): domain Eukaryota; kingdom Metazoa; phylum Chordata; class Aves; order Apodiformes; family Apodidae; genus Chaetura; species Chaetura pelagica. The sequence continues at coordinate 12,035,434 of NW_009952974.1, read as the reverse complement.
TGGTATGGTTATAGATCAGATCCAACAAATAGTCCAGGTGCAGACTGATGGGGTTAGCCAGTATTTCTGAAGAAGATACAACAAACTATTATTCTTTCCTGTCAAAGTACCAGACATTTTTCTACTAGATCACAACCAAAACCAGATTAATTAGGACACTCTACACAGATGAACGATATTTTTAGCAGTGGACAATGTAAGTATGTAAGACTCCACACATCTGGATGAAGACCAATCCATTTCTGATGGCAAGGTTGCTTTTATTATTTAAGTTTATGCCAGCTTAAAGAGTCTTATTAACTATAAGGGTAGCCAGTAGAAGAGTAAAATTGATACAGAAATTGTAGCACATCTTCTGATAACATTTCTGACACAGCTGTACCTCTGTGCCCAACACTACCAAACAGCTCTCACACGTGTTAGAAAGCTCTCAAGGCCTCCAAAAATTTAGAAGATGAAAACAGGAACCAAAGTAAAAGTATTTCTCAAATACATATGCTAAATCTTAAGATTCCAGCTCACAGATAATGTAACAATACTGTGCTCCTTTTAATGTCCCCGTTGCAGAAGGACTCTTGGCACATCTGTCCCAAACCCTGCTGCTTTGGAAAAGCAGCACACACAAAGCAGGCCATGTGTTGTACACACTACATACTTCAGATACTTGAATGGCTCACTCTGCATCCCTGCATCTTGACCAAGATTCTCTCTGTCTCTCTCACTTTCTACCCTTCTGTAGCTGATGGGGTCCCATCCTAAGTCTAAAAAGCACCATAAATTTTCTTGTGCTAGTCAGAGTGTAAGATCTGGACAGCAATGAGCTTCAAGCAGCTGTCTGCCAGCTGACAGAGAGCCTTGATTCTTCACTCAGCTCCAGCCCACACAGCGGAGAACCAGGGCAAAAAACCCATGCAGCAGGCACAGCCCAGTTTGCACCCCACCACTCCATCTCACATTGCATGAAGGGAATGGCAGAAAAAAAATACTTCTCCAGCTCTCTCCCACCCCAGGTTTCAGATGGTAAGTGGTTATAATCTTTGAACATGTTTTAGCCCATCCAACTTACAGCTGCAGTCCTCAAACCAAATGACATACGAGACTAAGAGGGTACAGGATGACTTCTCCCTGCCATGATCCCAAAATTTAAGAGCAAACACTCTTTAAGCATTGTAACTCCTTTTCACAATGGAATATATACCTCATGGACAGTTTCACTGAAGGCTTTACATCAGACATGCACACAAATGCATCTACTTCACCCATCTCTCTGTGTCTAGATCAGCTTAGTTTGAATAGCAAGAGAATAGCTGCTGGTCTTGCCATTTGTGAGCCCTCCTCCCAACACTTTTCTGCCCAGCCTTTGGGCATCACTAAGCAGAGTTGTTAGCCCCTGCTCAAGAACACAACTTGTCAAGAAGAATGCTTTTCCTTTTGTCCTTAACTCATGCATTGTGCAGTTCATTAGTTTCATTCACTTTAGTAAAGAGAAAAGCCTTTCTCCTCCTTCCTGAGATCAAGGTCTGTCCTTGCCTGCATTGTGTTTTTAACCTTGCTAGTTTTAGAGGATGCGAAATTAAGTTTTTTATCTGTCTCTGAGATGTGTTTAATACTCTGGCCACAACAGAGCTTGCTGAGCTAGCATATGCTGTGCTCATTAGGACTGATTTATATCCTAATATTATTTAGTAAGAACTACCTGGTATAAATTCCAACCTTTTAGAAAGGGATAAGTACAAGCAACTTGGAAAAGAGCCACTCAAAGCAATTTTGGTTATCACTTATTTTAACACTCTTGGAATGGCTTGGCAGATGTGTGTTTTACATGGAGTAACAGCTTACAGAACACCCTTTGCTTTCTAAACACAAAGCCTGGAGAGGAATTTGTGCCTCCACAAATTTCCATTCACATCTATTGAGACATTTAAAAATAAGAAAGCATAAGCCAAAATGCTTCTAAACCTATCATCACTTCTACCCACCAGATGTTATGCTCTAGCAACTCCATCAAAGATGTGGTACCTCTTACATTAGAAAAATATTTGAAATAGAAATTGATCAGGCTCAGCACAGGTAAAAACAGAATACTATAAAACCAAGGAGTTGTATGAGGTACAAGCAGCTTCCAGTAAGAGCATAACAATTTTCTGAGCTGTAATTGAAGCTGATAGCCTAGGCTATTTCTTAAAGCTGGAGACTGCACACAAGGCCATTTATCTTCACTGATGACAAAAGTCATATGCTACAATCCTTATTCATGGAAGGCTCCCACTAACACAGCAATTAATTTTGTTAATTCTTAGTAACACCAACTTTAGCAAAATAATACATCTACCACAGGGTTTCTTATGAATTTTATGCACTTACAGGTGACAAGAAAAAAAAAACATTATCTGAAAAGTATATGACTTCTTGAAAAACAAGTTTCTTGGGGGGAATGGAAGACTGGGATAAAAGGTTTACCACTTAACTTGTGGAAAGGCTAGCTTTACACTGCAAATCTGTCACACCAGTTAACACCACTGTGAAGTTGAACCTGTGAACTCACACAGCTAATGGCAAAGGACTGTACTGTACCCTATCCTTTCCCCACAGCCTTTTACAGCCACTCGGACTAAACTGTCCCGGTAGAACCACACTTTGGCTGCATGGTCTGTTATTTCACTAGTGCCTTGCAGGGTCTGCTCTTCTACATTAACAGAAGCAGTTACGCTAATACAACTTCCTAGTCTGTATCATCTCAGATAGCCACAACTACATGATAGAGTTTCCAACCTTTTGTATAACTGACCTGTCAACCCGTCAGCTGTCTCTCTGCTACAGATAACCCACACAATAACGCAAACTTATCACTGATAAAAAACTTTCTGCAGTTTGACTCTACCTATAGTAATTCCACATTCTTCCCCCTTATGCAATACAAACTTATTTTTTCACTTCTTTCACCTGTGATATTAGTATGATGAATCCTCTTTTTAAAAATCTTTCCCTTACCACTACAACAAACCTCTTAAACTACTCCCTCCTCCTCCTCCCCAACTTTATTTGATCCTGACCTTTGCGCCCCAGGACATCCATCTTGAACATAGACAAACCCCTCTATCATCACAAATTAAGAAGGTAATCAAGCATGCTCAGCAGTTTATCCAAAAAACAGCTTGCATAGACAAAACCAGAGAGACATGGAAAAAAAAATAAATACTAAGTGCAATCTAAGGACAGTAAGGACACAGTATTTAAAAAAAGATTCTTCCCCCTTATGCAATACAAACTTATTTTTTCACTTCTTTCACCTGTGATATTAGTATGATGAATCCTCTTTTTAAAAATCTTTCCCTTACCACTACAACAAACCTCTTAAACTACTCCCTCCTCCTCCTCCCCAACTTTATTTGATCCTGACCTTTGCGCCCCAGGACATCCATCTTGAACATAGACAAACCCCTCTATCATCACAAATTAAGAAGGTAATCAAGCATGCTCAGCAGTTTATCCAAAAAACAGCTTGCATAGACAAAACCAGAGAGACATGGAAAAAAAAAAAATACTAAGTGCAATCTAAGGACAGTAAGGACACAGTATTTAAAAAAAGGAAAATTAATAATACTTCTTTTTTTTTTTTTTAACAGAACCACTAAATACCAGCATTATGAAAGCATTTTAATCCTGAAGATGTAAATATGCATTGTTACTAAGTCTGTCTGGCCGAAACTTAAATTACACTACACCACCTACCACCTCTGCAATCAGAAATTGTCAATTTTTCACTGCAGACCAGCATAATCCAGCTCTTTTGTTGCCGGAACAAAGCATCTGTGAGCACAAGCCCTCAGTCAACACAGAAGTGCTGTCTAAATGCCACTGAGGATGCACTGCAGTGGTACAGCAATGTCAGCAGCCCCGCTGACCAAAGGCAACTTCATTACATATTGATATAACAGCTCACAGTGGAGATATGCAGTATCAGCAAAACCTGTCAGAAGTAAAAACTGCAGTAAGATACTGTAGTTTTTAGGACTTTATGGATGCTAATGGTCAGTGCAGTCTTGACACAGAGTGCCTATCCACAGGTTTGAACCACACAGCTTTTCAGGTGATGAGAAGATCTTGAGTATTGATTACTACTATCTCATACTTTTCTGCCTTATACCGTAACAAGAAGCCTACATAACTTCAGCTCCTTACATCTACTGAAAATACCACAATTACTTACAAGTAAAGTTATACACAAATTTAAGTATTCTTGGGGCTTGTGTTCTAATTCAAGATACTTGCTTACAACATTGTTAATTACAACCAAAAAGGGCATCTTGCATGGAGTGTGTATACACATAGATAATTTATATAAATACATAAAATTATACATGACTACACTCACTATATAAATAGTGATTTATATAAATTTATATAAAAATAAATATAGTGAGTTAACTAATAATATTATAATACTAACATTTATAATATATAGTAACTAATAAATAGATAGCAAGTGTAGTCCCCATTTACAGATGCTAGATACACCTACCTTCTCCATCACAGGACTACTTACACTTCAACCACTCTACTCCTGTAGCTATGCTGTCCCTGAGCCTCAGGCCCCTCCTAGTTACAAACCTCCTCAGTTGGCAGACAAAACTCATTGCAGACAAAATTCACTATGAAGAACCAGAACAGCACACACACATCCAGGCAGGCTGCCCTTAGTACCTCCAACGTTAATGCTCCCTTGATGCACATTAAGACTGCATTCGGCTGTGCTTCACATTCACATGCCATTAGCAGTCCACTTTCAGTCACCAGGAATTAATGAAGTTTCTCTCCAAATGACAAACTTTGCAACTTTTCTCGCCCAAAGATATTCACAACGAAAAACCGAAATCCTGCTGCTAGTCCATAGTCTTATACTTAATACCATTTAAAACTAAAGTCAAAGCAGTTGAGCAGGCATCTATCAATACTCGAGAGTTAAGTAATTCCTCATCAGCAAACATGGCATCAGTATCTAACGCTAATAAATTAAGATTGCCATTCAAAGCTAATGCGTAAACCACAATATCCTGTGACTAAGAAAAAAAGTGATCAAAAGCAAATACCATGTTTAATCAAAGGCTGTTTCAGCTGTACCTTTGTCACACTTCCTCGACATTCTCCACCCTCATCCTTATAGAGCATTTTCGTAATGCTTCACACTGAAATATCTGGTGTGAGGAAGAGGGAAGTATTTAACTTAAGAACCACTTAAGGAGGCAAGAGAAAAATTACACATCGTTTAGTTTGTTTTACCAAGTCTTGCTCCAAGCCAGACTAAAACAGTCTTTGAATAGAATTAATGTATTTCACCTTCTCTCATTCCTTCCTTTTCCAAGGACTGACTGATCTTGCATGCCTGTTACAACTTGTTTCTAATTTTGTAAAATTGGAGGGGTGCTCAGGTTGCCAGTATTTTTCGAATGAGGTTACCTGATAAATGAGAACCAAAGTGTTACTTTTAATGAAGTTTTAATGATAAAATGGGGTTTGTCTATTATTGGCAACTACTTAACAATGTTCACACTCAAACTGTAACTGAGCTTTGAAGTTAATTTGACCCTTTCAAGAAGAAGAAATAAAATAGTTCTATCTGACTAACTGATAGCAGCACATAAAACCACTTTTGGAGGAGATACGACAGAACAAAATGCAGTTGTGAATGCAGAGGTATTGCATTCCTGAGAACAAACTACTAAAATTTCTGCTGTTAGAGATAGTGAGCAGCATACAGGCACTGGACATTCTTGTTTCTCCATAGGACACCTCAGTATGACCCCCATTCCCACAACTTTCCATCTTCACCAAGAATATGACAAGCGGACACCGTTTGTTGGACCTGTCAAGGGTCAAGCTACTTAGAAACTGCACATGGTTTCTGTGGATCAGGCCACACAAATCATTCATATTAGTTCCACATCACTCAGTTTTATCTGATATAAATACGCAACCTAACATGAGAGGCTTCACTTCCAAGTTCCCTCACCAAAACTCCCACCTGTTTCATAGGATAGAACTTACAGAAAGCAACTTAACACAGTGCTGTGCCCATGAAAGACAGTTACAGCTCAACATGTTTAATTTCTGTTCTCTTAAAACCACACACTGCTTCTTTTACAGATGGAAAAATTATGCTCACGGTGACTATCGCACACCTGTGTAAAAGATTTCCTTCCAAGTGTACTAGGCAGCAGCTACCAAGGGTAGCACTTAAAATTCTTTATGCTAAAACTCATGAAGAGATTTAAAAAATGGACAAGACTTCTCAATACTCAGAAGTACAGACCACCATTTTTTGGTGATGCAGCTTCTCTAGCCTAGTTTTGTGTCTATTAAAGACCCTTGCTTCTCATGAAAGCCTGGATTTAGAAAGCCCTGTCAAGGCAGACAGCATGGGGCTCTGCTATCCCCAGATTTGGATAGCCTAAGGAAGCACTTACTATACATACAATACAGAACTTTCATGCTAATAATCGCTGAAGCATTTCAGCCAAATATTACAGACTAGCTTGAATACTGTGACTGCTTTTGTATTTCTACTGACTGTCAGTGATTGGCTGTCTCTGCATATCCTGACACACTCACTCTACCAGTATTGACAATACAATGGGAAACTAACAAGCTTCAGGAACTGCTTTCTTAGTAAAACTAAAACGAGACTACTGCAATAGTAATCCTGTCAAGACTTAAGATAAAGGCCCCTGAAAAGGAGCACACAGATTTGTATTTTATTATTCAGGATACCATGGGTCTTTTTGTCTACTAGATGGAAGGTGGAATATGGCTATTTGTGATTTATACTCCTTAAATACACTGCAGTTTCTATGAACACACACAAAACAAGCATGAGAAAGATGTGCCCGCAGGACTTTAAAGTAAATTTACCAGCTAATTTTATGAAGGATACAAGTTATTTCCAGCTTCCTTCACCCATTAATTCTATATGGACTATGGGCTCATCTTCCCTTTAATTAAAACTAAATATTTGAGGAAGAGACCTTTGTTTAATAACAAAACCTTATACAAGACATCGAGCACTACTGGATAGGGTGGGATCAGGCACTGTTCAGATATGCTAACGAAGAGGCAAAGATCCCGAGGATGTACAAAGAAGCCTTACTCTGCTTTCCCGACTTCCCAAAAGGGGTTCCTGGCTTTCACCCACATGCCACCAACAAAGATTATTTTTTTCGCTTTTCCCTGTACCACCTGCACTCCCGAGCAGGTTCCGTCTTGAAGAGCAGACCCCGCGTTCCCCGAGGCCGGGCACCCAGAAGCAGAGCCCGGCGGAGCAGGCGCAGCGCCGAGACACCGGCGGAACACGGCGGCGGCGCCACGGCCC
>NW_009952974.1:11997578-12026390 GCF_000747805.2 Chaetura pelagica | reverse complement strand
GGTGAAAAGGCCAGAGACCCGGCACGGAGAGGGCATGAGCTGACACCGTTCTGGCTGATGCTCAGCGGTAAATCAAGGTACTGACCATGTGCCTAGTACCCCTCTGAAATGCTCCAGGGTTGGTAGAGCTACGGCCAGCATGACCACTGTGTACGGGTGCTTCTCATAGTCAGTCTGTATTCACCAAACTACATCCATGAAGAAGAAAAAAAACGACAAAAACACAAAAAAGCCCACCAAAAATAGTACGTGAGTACTACATACAAGTCATCTTTAGAACTCATTTCTCCCACAACTCCTATCTGAACAGATCTGAGAATTTCTTACCCTTCCAAACTTTTAATTGTTTGAAAACAAAATGTGGTTTGGGATCCCAGATAATTTTATCTAACGCACTTCATCCAACCGAGAGAGAGATTTTTACTGTTTGTAACAGAGTTTTGGTTTAGTGTTCTGATGTAGGGAAGTGAATGCAAGGTTTTAAAACCTGAAGTGCCAAGCAGCATGACAATACTCTGTGTTTTTTACTGATTTCCAGGACATGAAGGGAGAAGCTTCTCTTCTCGCACAAGAGATTCCAGAGAAAATGAAAAAAGAGCAATTGAGACGGAGCATTCAAGTATGTTGATACTGCAAATAACTCCTCTGGAACAATACTCTGCTCCCATGGAGTTAATCCAGGCTACTTTTTCCAGAGTCATTATTCTAGGAAAAGTTCATGTATAGACAAGTCTTTGGCTCAAGTCCAAAACACCCTTGATCAAAAGGGAGAAGAAAACACACCAGAAATGTGCATCTAATGCAGAAATGAAACATTTTGTTAAATTAGTCTCCCAGATATTTATTGCTAATAAAATCCTTCCCTGCTTGCTCTTCATGCTCAACTCAAAGTCTTAATCCAGTGTTCAATCACTTCACAGTCACTGACACAGCAGAAAACTCTACTGGCATAAACACTGCCCTACTGTTTCACTAAAGGACCCATAGAAGGAAGAACCCCAGACAAATTACAAGCAGGCTTAATACAATCCACATATTTCACAGTAAAGATTTCAAAACAAGTCTTTTAAATAGTGTTGAGATCTGTACCAAAGTCTTAGCAGTTTACCCTTCAGGACCATTTAGACTTGCATGGTTCTAATACTCTTCCAGTAACTATAGTTACTTTTTAAGTAATACATGTACTCAATAACTTGTGTAAGGAGTCACAGAAATACTTTCACCCTGAGACATCTGAACAATACTGGCACATTAAGTTCATCTGACTTCTCCCTCTCCCTCCCTCTAACCAGCATTGCCTGGGCATGTTGTACCTGTTGTTATCCACACAGGTTGCTGAGGGGAGAGTTTTCCATCTCCAGATGCAGTAAAAAGCATTCCAAGACATACTTACATTAAAACCTGTCTCAAGTGACCACAGCAGGAACAACAGAAGTAGACTATACACAGGGTGGAGCCTAACTGTGCACAGTTTAGAGTTACCTTGGATGTTCTCTGATAGTTTTGTACTCTTTTATTTTGCTCTAGATGAGGAGAGGGAAAAAAAGTTGTGTTTTTTTAAATGTCAGTTTCCTTCCTTTGCTCTTCCTCCAAAACAAACACACTGGGTTATCTATAACTAACACGTACTTCAGGAATTCCTCTTTTCTACCATCCCTGTATAAAGGGGGAACAAGATTAGGTATGATGACCAATTAAACATGAGCAGGCTGCTATGCATCATCACAGGGTGATCCCAAGAAAGGCAATGGCACATCAAAGCTGTCTCTCTTTTTTGTAATAAATGCTCTCCTGTGGCCGAGCTTCCAAGCTGCCTGCTTATTAATGGTGTGTTGACACTCGGCCAAAGGGCTACAAGGTGTCTGCCTGCTGTGTCTACATATTGAGCAAGCCTGAGTGCCAGCAATGCTTTCCTTCTCCATGCAACCGTGTAGTTAATTACAAAAGGGAGAAAACAATTTCTAGAAAACAGAAGGGGTAGGACAGAACAGCTAGAGCTTGGCAAGACATTTTAGGCTTCCCCTAAAAGGGAGGCAAAGCACAATGCTTTACATTTCTGAACATTTATTATTTATATGAACAAAACATGCTGCACAAAAAACCCACACAACTTGTGGATACTCAGTTGTGCAGCTCTAATGCAGCACATCAAATGGTCCTGAAAAGCCAAAGTATGTAAACATCCTCTTCCCATTTCATTAACTTGATTTTATAATTGATGTAATTCCAGATTAAAAAAAAAAAAAAATTATACAGGCCAAAAAGATTTGGTTCACTGCACAAGTTCTAAAGGTAAAGAGCTGTTTCACTTCAAAGACAAACTAGTTTTAAGTGTTAGTAGCCTGGATCAGTCTTCGGGATGGTTTCTTCTGAACACAATACACAAACCATTTTTAGAGTTGTGTCCCCTCCAAATTATTCACGTTTATTGAGCAGATGCATCTTAAGAGCCACAATAAACAGCTGAATTTTTATGTAGCCAGCCTAGACTATTTTTGCTGGCATATCCTCTATGGCTGCTTTTCATTCTCTGTCAACAATGATATTAGGACTAACAAACAGCAGCACAGGAGATAGAGGAGCTTACAGAAGCAAGGAAGACAAACTGCTTAACACTATGCAAGCAAAATATTACACTCTTAACAGCCTAAAACCTAGAGCATTGAAATAGTTATATTTACACACTTGGTGTTTTGAATTATACAGAACTGACACTCGTCCTATTTATATCAGCTTATAAATGAAGTATGTTTCAATTTCTTCTTTACTATCTTTTCAGAAAGATTCCAAAGATGCAGCTTTTTAAATTTATTTCTCTATTTAAATCAGATTAACTACAGTTCCACATTAAGCTACTGCTATGTTCTTACAACTTTTTTTCTTTTTGATGTCTAAAATAATGATGGACATCATTCTGCCATTCTTTACTGGCTTGCAAATTAAAATATTTTACCTCTATAGACAAATTGTTTAGAATTTGACATGATACTCCAGGTTTACAGTCTTGAGCTTTTAACATTTAGTGTCATGGCTGTAACTTAATGTTTCTGTATGATATGCAAAGTAGTACACAAACAAAAATATGAGTTGAAAGAAATACTGCAGTCCAGACCCAGAATTTTGGCTAACACTACAACCAGTTCTTTTAACACAACACAATATTTTTCTACCCAAGTTGTCAGGTGCATTCCTTAAGTAGTTTCAGAATGACCAGCCTGGACTGTTTGGAGAGTAAACCTCTTTGTAAATATACTTGGAGGTACTTTGTGAGCATAGCTAGGCAGAGATCAGAGAAATGCTGGTGACAAATGGGAACTAAACACACATAGTTTGGACTGCTCTGAAAGAACTTAAGGATGACCCCTCAAAAATACTGATAAGTAAGGTATAAAAGTGAGGTAATTTTGAGCAAATGTTTGTATTCTAATTCACTGGTCTCACACACTACTATATAAGATTCCTCTCCCAGTAAGGGCAGTCTAAGCTTACACATCCTTATGCACATCATAGGCTCCTTTACAGCACCACTTCATGGCTCTCTCATATCTCTTAACTCACCATGGGTAAAACTTGCAGCACTGACTAAATCTTGGACCTATCTATACCATATATGCTCCTTGATCTACAACGCTATCTTGCATGTGAAACCTTGCTTGTATTGTATCATTGTTCAGTAGGGCAGAGCAGAGAGACAAACCCCCATAGAAGATGCAAACTTTTGGGCAATTTCAGGCAACCCTCCCTCATTATCTGTCTACTTGCACATCTTTCACACAATCTGAGCCAAAGCAGTCAACTATTGCTCATAAGCTAGCAGGAGAGATTTTTAAAAGTAAGCAAGGTATTAATTGGGTAGGTGCTGACAGAGAGCAGGGGAGGAAGAGAGAAGGTTTACAAGCAAGAGATTCACAGGATCTCCCTGTAGACTCTCCCCAGGAACTCAGGATGCAAGAATGAAGCCTTATGAGGTGTACTTTAACTCCATCAAGAGCCATAAATAATCAATGACCAGGATAAACCACTTTTGTTCTCCTACCTCACACAGACTCTGACTAAAGAATCTTTGGCCATCACCCAAAGCCCCACACAATCTTTATAGCACTTACCTGCAAGAGCTGCACTGGGTGCTAGACACACAGCACCTGGCTGTGAAACAGAATCTGCAAAGCACAAGACCAGGAATCTCATCTGTAGCTTTTATAGAGACCCCCAGCTCCTTTGCAGCAAACTAGTGGAAACAGCTGCTTGATCATTGCAGTATTTGTTGCACCTGCTCCCCCCATCAGGTCCTGGATCAGACCCAGCTGTGGGGGCAACCACCTGGCTGTTTGGCTTCCATGCAGGATGTAAAGCCCAGTCAGAGTTCACACAAAAGTTTTCAGTGATTAACAAAAACCATCCTAAGGAAATCAAAACGAAACAAAACCCACCAAAAAATAACAAACTAAAACCCAAGCTGGTATATCCCATCAGTTTGGGATCCTGATCAGAAATCTGACCTTTTTTCTTTTTTTTAAGGTTTAAGTGTGTTGACAGTCACTGTCAATAACAGTTTTACAATTTTGGTACTGTAGCAACCTCATTCACATGAGCCAACCAAATTGTGTCTGCCACTGACTGAACAGCACCTGTGTTCCAGACATGTTTAAACACAGCTTTCAGACTACTACAGACAAAGCCAGCAGAGGCTGCTTCTCTGGCTAAGGTCTAAAGCTAGCAGAAAGATGCTTCCCCTACTTTCTTTACATTTTTTTGCTATACAAGTAATTTCTCTCTTTTTTTAAATAAAAATTAATCCAACAAATTAACTCACTTTTCGCCTTAGATTAACATCCTGATTTCTGAAGCAGGATTTGAGGTACTGTCTGAAAATCAGATTGTACTCTCTCCCTGCTCTGCCTGGAGGTGACCAGCAGTTCTGTGGAAGCTGAGCACATACCATAGTTCTTATAAGCTCCCCACTTAACAACACAGCCTTTAGCTTCTGGAGCATTATAACTTATTCAGAAAAAAAGGATTCTTCTACTTCTTGCCAGTCTATTGTATTGCTATTTTACATGCAAAAACTACCAGATAATTTAATTTTCTCATTTAGTCCAACAAGTTAAGAAACTCAGCAAATTATGAAAACTTGTTATCCAAAGAATATTTTTTTTAAAGAACACTTCTTTATCCAACCACTAACCACTAACATTTACAGCCACCAAAGGAAAATAACTGAGGACTGTCTATATATGCAGGATTTTCCAATTAACTGCCTCTGCTTAATTATTAAACAAATATGTTAAGCTTAACACAATTTTATTTTTTTTTTTAATTCCAGAATAAGACTGCTCACACGAGTTAACCAGGAACAATTTCATGTTTAAACAAGCACAACAGAAGTATTCATAAAAAAAAAAAAAAAAAAAAAAAGTTCCTCTGCAATTCCAGTTTTATTCAGTGAAAAGATTTATTGCATGATGTTGTCATGACCAGGCAGGCTTAGGAGTGAATTGCAAATCTAATCAGTTTGGCAAACGGTTTTATGAAAGCTGTTGTGTTGGCTTTGCTGACTTCAAGTTATTTGTTCTTTTGTTCATTTGTGGCAAACAACTAAGATGTAGGGCAAACAACTAAGATGTAGGGCACGGAAGAGAAGGTCATTCATTAATTATGAAAGTGCAAATTTTCATATTGCACTGGAAAGGTTTCAAATGCAGTTTTGAATTTTGTATTAATTGTGATTCAGTTTTCTCCCTATATTTTCCCCATCTTTCTTACATGGCCAAATTTCAAGTGCCCTTCCTGGGAAAAAGCAAAATTCCTTTTGCCTTGTAGGCAATCAAAATTCAAGGCACTGAGTTTTAAAGAATTATTCCAATTACATCATAAATTGATAAAATATTTATGAAATGAACACATTTCCACATTTCTATACACCGTAACTACTCTAATGTTTATTTTCAGACCATCACTTGCTTGGTCATTCTCTGTAGATTAATTCTGTCAGGACAGATTTTCTTTTTCAGAGTTCTAAAAATCAGATGTTGAACTTTCACATGGTATTCACATTTAAACAAGCCCGGTCTTATTTTATGTGATAATAAGAACTATTCTAAAATACACATTATAACAACTACATATATTTATTAACAGTTTCTGCATGGATGTGCTGGGAGTTCTCTTGCCTTGTTTATTTACATGTCTCTCACACCTGCAGTCTCAAAGAGAACACCCCTAAAGCATCTGAGCTCATTCCATACATCTGGGATCACGAACAACTGAGAAAGGTAAGATGATCCAGTCAGGGAGAGGCATTCTCAGTTTTCACTAGGGCTGTACCCTTCCCATCATTTTTTGCGTGGCAACACATATATTGCTGTACTTGTGGATGGGTGTTTTTATTACACACCAGCAGTGCTCCAGCATACAAGCAAGTAAACTGTGAATTTCTGACCACACTGAGTGAAATGCAGGCATCAGTTCCTAATACTCAGCTTCTTCTGAAGTCAAGCAGCATCTCCAAGCACCAAGGTCCACTTTTAAGCAATACAGCAACCTAACTGGGAAATAGATCCTGGCATGATTATTTGCTTCTTGAGTGCAAATAAAGGTACATTGACCTGTTTTACTGTGGATCTGTAACATTAACATTACATGTGGATCCTAACATTAAGCAAAGAAAACACAGTTATCCTACAGTAATGGTGTGTTTTCCATGCAGAATATAAAGAACAATCTCAAAACATTTTAATTCTTTCCCTGTGAGGTACAGCAGTATTAAAATCTCCATTTCACAGTGGAAAAGGGCAAGAAAGTGCCCCAGAATCACATAGGAAAGATGCAACAGAACTCACAGCCAGATTGGGTTTCTTGATCCTCCCTCCTCTGCCTTGTTACAAAAGACCTGTCTAAATCTGTAAATTCACAATTTCTCTTCACAGCTACCAGCTGCTTTGCTGGGATACCCAATCATATGAACATTTGGCTGACAGTCTGTATCCTGTGAGCAACATACTCTGTTAGTAAAGAACATGCTTTATTGTAGGTAAGCACTAATGTCCTTCATGACTGTTTCTGGGAATTTTTACAGTACAGTGTGGTTTGAAGCTGCACTTGTAAGAGTGTTCAGGGTAAAAATATTATTTCTGTTTCACTTTATCACTTCATTTTCACATAATATTTTAAGAGTCCAGGAGTTCTCTCTGCTCCACTCTAACCTTCAACATGCCAGCTTTCAAGCCCTTTGTTGTCACCCCTGGAGCTGAACTGATGATTACTGGGAGAAGAAAGCGATTTGTCTGTATTTGTGGAAATACAACTACCAGATCCACCAGGTGTGCAGCAGCTAGAAAAGAAATCTGAGCAGATGAGAGTTCTGCAGACTATAAACAACAGTCAACAGATGTTACAAGCACTTGCTGACCAACTGCACGCAGCAGGGCAATCACCACACTGTGGGATCAGGTCTTGGTACAAGCCTGTGCCTGTGAGCAGTGACCGCAAGCCTTTCGGATCTTGCGTTCCTCAGGCTGCATGCCAAGTTTATTTCAGCCTCAGGATGCCAAAATGACAGCTGCTCTGAGAGGGAAGAATCAGAGTATCAATCTTTTGGGGAAAGTTTGCATCACTCAACAATCTGTTTGGTGTCAGAAAAAGAAGCTGTTACAGAAGGTAGTCAATTTGCAGATATGTGTGGCCATTAACCACAGTCTGCATGAAGAAGCACAAGTATGGATAAAGCACAGGAATTAATATTTAAGTCAATTAAGAAGGCTTCCCTAGATGTGTAGGTAACAGACTGGCCCTATCTAGAAGCCAGAACATTGAGGTCAATTAGGAAAATAAAAATACTCTATTGTAGATAATAAAACTTGAAGTACCTCTGACATAACTTTCCTATAGTTTTAAGTAGTCTTAATATCAAATTGCCACATTGCTTAAACTGCTTAGCAGCAGTTTAGCATCTTCTCAATATTTTTGTCTGTGCTTAGAATTGTTGGGTGCATAGCCTTATTCCAATTTTGCAATAGAAGACATTTGTGATTTACTTCAATTTGAACAGCAGCTACAGTGTTGTACTCCCTATCTACATGTAGTCTGTTGCTATTTGAGGTACAGAGGAGAAAAAGCAGCAAGCGACAGTTCACTTGGAGAGTTATTTTAACACACACTTGATCTTAAAGTACCTGAATTCTTTCATCTTTTGTGGATAACATCACACAATGTATTGAAATAATTTGGGTACCTAAAAACAGTCTGACCATGGCAATATATATATATATGTATATAAATATGTGTGTGTATATATCTCCATATACATCTTTACAGATGCTGTGGTAAGCCTGCATTCCAGCACCTCAAGCTAGGTCATGAAAGTATGTTAAGTATCTCTACCCTACCACAGACCTGCCCTTTGAATCCCACAGAAGCTTTTTTTGCTTTGCTGGCCAAAAGTGCCTTTTCCTAAGGGGTGTGGGAACTCACTGTCAGCTGAATGCTGCTGGTGTGCCCCAGACAGTATGGGACTGCACTCTGCAGAGAAACAGCAGCTCTGACAAGACTACAACTCTTGCCACATTTCCTGACTTTATTTATCCAACACTTCCTCATCCTTTCTGTGATACCTGAATCATCTTTATTCCTGCAGAATTTGTACACCTGGGCCATGCATAGACTAACGCTGTAGTGCTCGTGATAAATCTATAAATTTTTACTTTAAAGGCACCCTGAGTCAGGCAAAAAATAAAAAGAAAAAAATTCTAAGTATCAAACCTTCTTATTAATCTGGCATCACAAAATGCAAGATTCTCAGCTGTTGGTACAAGGAACATTTTACTCTGGTTAGCATAAGGTTAATTCCTAGCCAGATCTAGCTTTCTTTTTTTATTATTATTAGTAAGTCAACAGCACCTTTTAGTATCTTGCAAGACAAGTTTCAACAAAGCTGTAGTATGATTTTTTTTTCCATGATTAGTAAATCAAGACTAGAACATATGCCCACACACATCCCCCACAATCAATTCTCAAGATAGGGAAAATGTTAGCACTCTCTGTTGCACCATTCTTTATTTTTATCCCAAAGATCAAGATCCATTGAGAAAGAGGGGGCATGGCCTGTGAATAAACGAAGAGGTTTCTTGGTTAGCCCCCAGAAGAGAAAGACTGCTTTACCTTTACCACAAACCACCCTCTGCAGGGATTTTCCCAGCCTGGGAAGGTCTCATTAATAACAACACAGCTTAATTGACAATACAACTCCAGAGGTGAAATGACAGGAGGCACTGTGATGTTTTAGGGACTCACAGGTGGATTCTTGGCCTTCTCCAAATCTCACAGTCTGTGAAGTTTGAAGTTAGAGCTGTGATTTATTGAAAGGACAAGGCAAATATTAACTTTTCTTAATAGACCAATACTGAGGAAAAGTTTCAATAGGAACCTGGCAGTGTCACCCACTGCAAATTCCCTGCTTCCCCAACAGTTATATCATAATTTTAATTTTATGAAACGAGACACATTGACTCAGAAATAAAGTTCAGCTAGCCCAACATCCTGCCCAACAGTTGTCAGTAGTAGTAACCTGAAACAGTGTGTAATAGAGTGTTCTTTCTCTTCCTCTTTCCTGATGGCACCCTACAGATTATGGACTTTGTTCATGGGTTCATTCAGACCAGTATTTATTGATAGTTTCCAAATTATATCAACTAATTTATTTTAATAATTATTGTCCTCTATAGCAACTGTGGAAACAAGATATGCAATTAAATTTTGCACTGAGTGAAAAGGGACTTTCTGCTTCAAACTCCTCTGCCCAGTAACTTCACTGTGTGCCCACTGTATTTTATGACCATAAGTGAATGAGCATTCCTTAGTCATCTTATTCATTATTTTATAAACTTCTGACCTATCCCACTTCAATCATCTGTTTTCACACAGAAGATTCCTTGTCCAATTCATATCTCAAATAGAAATCATTATATGTTTCTAAACACTTCAGGCATTTTTTGTACTTTTATCATTTCACTGCATGTCTTTTAAGATAGAACTGTCAGAACACCACACAACATACAAGATGCAGCAAAGACATGGACTTACAGCATAATTACACACACAGTTTCATACGATATTCAATTCGTAATTCCTAATTTTCTAATTCCCTTTTTGACTACTATTAAACACTCAGATGACAGCAAACTTACCACTGGAAGACCAAGATCCTGAATGGAACCAATTTATCCAAAGTCTATTTTTTAGTTCAAACATAGTGCTTTCTTCAGTACGAACCTTACTCTTGCTATTTTGTTTCTCAGTCATTTATATAGCAATACTTTTATTCAGAGCCACCTTTAGTTTTAACCTGCAAATAAGCAAATAATTCTACAGAGGCAGCAAACACTATCTCCCTATATAATCACATCCCTTCTCAGGTCTTTAAACATGGTAAACAACATACATCTCTCTGAGATCTCTCTCTGTGAAAAACATGTATGCCTCCCATTTGCTTCCTCTTCTTCAGCCAGCTCTTAATCTACAAAAGGATCTTCTCTCCATTGCATACCAGTTTGAGTTCTTAAGGGCTCAAGGCAACTTAAAAATCTCAAGAGGCTGTGACAACAGACTCATCTTTTTATCTACAGGCTCACTGCCTGCTTGAAAGAATTCCAAGAGGTATGATGTCCCTTTGCAAACTCCTTATTTTCCATGTACCCACTAATACTGTTCTCCTTACAATTCCTCTCATATTCCTGGCTTAAAAGTCACGTTAGTTTCTATAATTCTCCCAAGGACTCTATTTCAAACTGTTCTCAAATGTGCTCCCTTTATTCCTCTAGTACCATGATAAAAAATGACAGTTAAAACTCCATTTTGGGGGGAATTCAGCAATTTCATACATGCACTCCTTCAAATCTTAAGAACAAAAAATCCATATAAAACCCACAATTAAGAAAACACTGAATCAACTGATGATGCATTAAGAAAACAGATGAACACAAGCACACAGAATCTTTACTTCCATACTCATAATTCTGCACTTGTGCTGTTAGAACATGTGCAGTTGCTAAACCAGAGCCTAAAAACAGCAGACTGCTATCTGTTCATTACACCCAGTCTTACAAAGTTGTGACCTCAAAAATGCAGAAGCATCAGGAACCCAGAAGTCATGTCTGCCCCTCAGAAGGTTACAAATACCTCCTCCCCTCACCCTCCAAATTACCAGCCAGCCTATAAGTCTCCCTAGTATAAATAATGCCAAATGCACCTACTCTTTTGAAGCGAGCTGCTGATAGCAACTGCCTCATTGCTACAATTCAACTGACAGCATCAAAATCCTCTTAGATAGCAAGAATCCACGAAAATCCTTTTAATTTCCTTGTACCCCTGTTCATCTTCCAGCAATGACATCAGTAAAAAGGAGTAATTTTTCAATTAGCACCAATTTTCTGAATTCTTCATAGTTTTTCATAGTTCAGCACTGTCTTCTCATCTCCTGTTCCATGATGAGAACTTGGGCTACCTCTATGCACTTGTTATTCGCATAGCACTTCAGAAGAAAAGCACTTCTAAAATATTTTATGCAAAGGCATGTCTCTTTCACGTTAAAGAAGCTGCATGACTACAGTAAGCCAACACCTAAATATTTGTGTACCTTGTCTCCACATGCCTTCATTACAAGACATAACCTCAGGTGTTATTTATATGAACACACAATCATAGCTATAAAATTCTTGACAGTTTCATATTATCATACTAAGGAACTGTGTAGATTACTGCAGACTCTTGGTTGAGCAATAACCTTCCAATGGGTCAACCACAATAGAAAGGGCTTCTCAGCACAGATTGTTCACCTCTACAGAAACAGGTACGGCTCTATCCTTTTCCTGAGACTAGGCAGGTATTTTCCTTGCACCAAAAAGGATAGTACTTAACTGCTGAATTTCTGTTGCATTGTTATGTAGTTGACATACTTCTCATTCTAATCTATAACATCCAACACAGCATTTAATCATAACCCATTAACATCAAGAAACTGCATCCAACAGAATGAATCTGTACTTCAAGCAGCATATTTTCACTTACTTGCAACTTACTACTTTTCCAAACACTGCAATTCGACACTTTTAAACTTTATAGCACTCAAAATACATTAAGCAGAATGGAAGTTAATTGTTCAAAGGTATAACAAATAACTTTAAAATTCGTAGATCAAAAGTGTAGTTAAGTGTAGAATACCCAAATATCTTTCCCCAATCTACTACTGGAAATAAAAGTGGAACAGGTTTTTCATATCTAAACAGAAGGGATGCTTATATGTTTCTAAATAATAACATGAAAGATGAGCTAGGACAGAGACAACAGAAAGAACTTTAAAAACATTTTTGCACTAATTGCTGCAAATAATTTCTTTTCCTAAACACTGTAATTCTATAATATCTAAAAAAATTAAGTTATCTTTTCAACAACCATCATGTTTTGCTAAAACCTGTTTCAAGATTTGTATTTGTCAAAACCAGAAAAGGCAGATTTGGAAATAATGAAACACCAGCCATGACAGCATTATGGTGAAAGGTGTTTGTATCAGCAGTTGTTCCTCCCTTCTTCCCCCCCACCTTTCCTTTGCCTCCTCTATAAAGTAGTAACTGGTGTGATTCCTGTTAAAAAAACTTAATTTCTTGACTACTTGATTTTTTTTTCTATTCATTTATATTATTTAGCTTGAATAATGCAGGAACAGTTGGGAAGAGAAATTAACAATTTAGTAACATTTAAATCCTACTCCTGAAGATACATATATGTTAAATTTATTACAAGAGCACTTCCAATAATTGTAAAGGAAGTAATCATTGGGATATAATTAGGCATATTAATAAATACATGGAAAACAGAGGGTCTAGTCAGATGCTAGTTATAGGAATTTACTCACTTTCCTATTTAAAACAAAAGTTCAAAATGAGATCTGCAGAGCTCTCCAACAAGGCCTGTAGATGCCTTACAACTGACTTCTGGACAACCTATTCCAAAACACCCTTTTCGTAGAAACAGTTTGATGTGCTGAACGATGTGGACACAACCTCAACTCCTGCTCAGCACCCATAGCTTTTGAGTGGCACATGCATTAACACAGAAAACATAGGGCTGCAGGTGCTCAGGATCACCACATGTGGACACCCCAGCCAGTACAATGCTGCCACTGCACTGTTACCTTTTGTGGTTCTTGTCTAACCACCGCTCTGCAACTGTGGGATGCAGCCTGTGGCCACAGCAATGAGCAGACAACCAGAAATTTGGGCTTTAAAGCCTGGGACTTTGGATTATGCCACTAACTTTCTTTTCCCCACCCACGTATGTATATTTATCTTTATTTTCCAAGCACCCACTGTTACTCTTTAGACACAAGTGAGGCTCAGAATGAACTCTGGACAGAGCAAAGCCCTGGCCCCTCAAGGGTCCTTCTCAGAGCCTAAGAGTGCAAGAAACGTGTATGCTTAACATCTAAGGACAAGACAGGTACAAACCCCAGTTTGTTTTCCAGCAAGCAGTAGTCTCTTCTTTCTGTTATATTTGACATACCAGAGCTTTGCTTATGGCCATATTAAAAGGTACTGGCATTTTTGATTTCACAGTCTTGTTCCTTCTAGGAGGATATGTTTTCTTTTGTATCTTGTCCTCCTTTCCTCCTCACTATTTTGATAACTCAGCCTTTTAGGTGGCAGTTGCAGGCAATTGCAAGTTTTGCTATCCTTACATATAGCCTAACATTGCTTTCATCTTCTATTTAACCTTGGACAAGTCTACACAAAAGGATGAAACCAAAGACCCAGTCTCAGGGTGATAAACATAGCACCAGTTCTGCAATATTTCTATCCTGTGAGGTTAGCTTTTAGGCACTTTTGTAAGCGTTAAATTTCATATGCAGAGCAGAAACAAATGAAGTGTTATAATGCGTCTCATTTCTAAGCCACATCATAAAATCCATGAGAAGAATTAAAAGAAAGAAATACTTGTTTCAGTATTATTACAAGCTCACCCCCATATGTTTTATAGAAATAGTGGCAGGTTTTGAATTAAAATATGTGAAGAATGTACAGTACTCTTATGATGGATATGGCATTTCAATGATCTAATTTGAAAAGAAACTACGTAAATGAAATGTAGAGAAGAGCAAATTGAAGAAAATTTCATTGAAGCACAATTTGAAAAGGAGAGCTCTACAGTGTACTTCGAAAAGAAATCCATTGTGGTACCATTTTTAAGCCACTTTCTCTGTAATTTTCAGTTTGAATGAGAAGTTGCTATGCTACAGTATTGTTTGAGAACATATCTATTCTGTGCTACATAAGTAAAGAAAAGGGAACTGAAATTATTTATTGGTGTTTTTCACAGCCCTCAGATCTCAGCAGTACGTACAAAGAGATACCCATGATGTGAGATCCAAAATACTTTTCATGGCTTTCAACAGAATATTTCAGATACTTTTTTTCTTTTGTCACTTATTTCCTGAAATTCCTGAGGTTGAATGGGGTTGTTTCTTATCTGGCCTGCACAATGGTATGCAGGGCACAAAAAAATTTGGCTGGAAGCATCTGACAAAGAATATCTCTTGCAGAGAAATGGAACTATGCCATTCCTAAGAACGTACACAGTGACTGTGTAACTGAATGGCTCTAGTAGTAGCATGAAAAGGCTTTTTAAAATTGTCCTTAGGACATACGGAGGAAGTCTGAAATATTTATCTTATTCTGCACTTTAATCCTAGATATGTCAGAGTGATAGGCCCAGATTCCCTGGTCACAGCAGAGTGATTTCTCAGGAAGCTTTAGATATTTGCTGGACCAAATTTTTGCTTAAATTGTATCTTTTATTCCATCCAGAAATTAATTCTAATGTACTGGAGCTAATTTTCATTCTGTTTATTCTTAGCCTCTTAATTTTTAAAACTCTGAAAATCACAACTGTAAATTAAACAAAACACCACCTGTCTACCAGTCCATGAACAAGCATAGATCACCTCAGACCTTGTCTGCATAAGTACACTTAAAAAAGGAGCACTCTCCGGATTTGGCTAAGAAAACGCATGAAATAAACTAAGCAGGATGACTGAAAAACAAAATTATGACACTTGTTGGCATTCAGTGGAGAAGCAAGAGGATAGATATCATGCAGTCTCTCCATGCTTCATAGCCAGCATCCATTTACAGCCATCACAAGCAGTGGGAGGTTCACACACTACCCTTTTCTCATAGCAAACTGAGAAGACAATACAGCTTTTCAGGTGTTTTCACCCCTCCTATTTAAAGCCTCAAAAAATCCATGCTTATCTCACACGAGAAACCTCTTCCCTGCAGCTGATCTGTATCCTCCCACACAAATATCCCATTCCCAAAGGGGACCCCCAGCTCTTGCTTTTCCTCTCTTTCACTTTGGTAATTAATGGGTGGGTTTTTTTGCACTTTTTTCACTAGCGCAATTTAAGGTTTACTCCTTTAGTATTCCTCTCCAGGGTGGCAGACAGGCTGGGGTCCCCCATTTGCAGCTGCTCAACAACTCTCATCCCCGAGCAGACTAAATCCAGTGCTGTCAGCACTGTCGTTCACCACGAACCTCCAAGTACTAAAAACCAGGAGGAGGGCAATGGGACAGTTCAAAGCCCAACTTCATGGTCTGCAAATTCAGTGGAGGAGGATGGGATAAGGGAAAAGAACAGTGCAGACAAAATGGTGCAGCCTTGATGCCTGGCCTGAAAAAATCAAAGCCAGTTAAGAGCTGCTATTTCTCTATATCCCCTCCTTATTGCTGGGGAATCTTCTTGTGGCAGAGAGGTGACAGCAGTTTCTTCCTAACAGAGGAACTGCGCCCAACTACGCTAGCTGAAGAGCTGGGGAGGCAGAACCTGCAGAAATGGGGTCCTCCAGCTGGGATCCCACAGCTGCCACACTAACAGGTGGGAAAGACACAGAGGCAATCCCTGGGCTGCACTGGAGGAGTGTGCTGCACAGCACCAGCCAGCTATTAATAACACAGAAGCAAAACCAAATGCCTCTGCTTTGACTTCTTTAAAAGCCCAAACTTAGACTCCAAATGGGTCTATTTCTGGCTGTCCATCCAACTCTCAATTCCAGAGCAGGAGCTCCCCCACCCAGGCACACAATTCCTGCCGATTTAGCAGGCTCTGTGTTACAGCCACAGCAAGACACGGGATTAGGCAGTCTGAGGATTTAACAAAGTGAATTTTGTTGCTGCTCGAACCATCGTGTAACACATGAAGGGAATTGCACTTACATGGCAGTACCTTATGCACTAACACACTCTTCAGGTTTTGGCATCTCTATTTGTCCTCCAGTCCAACTCAATAAATACAACTTCATATCTGATACTCGTTGATCCCTCCTTCTGCATTACAGAGGTCCCTGACCTCTTGATTGACAAAGCTCAAGGCAGCAGACCTCCTCCCTAGGTTTGCACACACCACCTCTGAGGTCAGGAAGGGTTTGCATGGACACAGCAGCCTAGTAACCACAAATGCATGGTTAGATATACACTAAACATTCAGCTTAGGCAAACGCCCTTGCAAAACAACAGACAAATAACCAAACCTCTCAATATAATCAGGATTTAGGGGAAAAGGCTCTATCAGTTGTAAAACAGAAAAACATTCTAAAAACTGATTACATTTCCCTGTTTTCTGCAGCAGGAGAGTTAAAGTGTCCTCATGCAACTCTGCATTATTTTGCCATCTTATTAGATATTTGGGGGACTGAATTACATTGAATATTCCACATATGTCTCATTAGCAGATATTAATTTTATAAAACTCCATTTCAGTCCACTGCCACATGGAAGTAAACTCCTGCAAACCAAATACAATGGTATTACTGGGATGTAGGAGAATCATTATTCCATCTAAGAAAACACCTAAAAAGCTTTACAGAGAGAATAATCAGTCCTTGTAATTGTTTCGCTCTTTTAGAGGTCTGGAGTAGCCTTGTTTCCTTTCAAGTGCCCAAAACCTCTAGAGGGGAAGCAGTTGTTTCCTGCATACCAAAATACTTTGTCATTCACCCAAAAAAACTGCCTGAAATAGTTGCTAACATTTGTTTTCCTCTCCAAATAAAAAGGCAGAGATGTAAAAAATAAGTTGGTCTGTCTTCTCCAGCCTCTCATTCACCTCTGACACTGATCAATCTACCTTCAGCAGCCAGTGCTTCCCTGGACAGCAGAAAGGGACATGTATTGAATTTCCAATTCACATTCCAGCTGTTAAGTCTCTCCCTCCTCACCCCACTACATTTAGCAGGATATGTTTACAGGTCCTTCTGGAAGGAGTGGCTGGTGCCACAAGGACCCAAATGCCACTGGCAGGAAACTTGTCACAGGAACTATGTCATGGGATCCCCAACATGGTATCAAAATGTGATGCAACAGGACATTTGAAAAACTGCTCAGAGAGCAGGTTGGTTGATCTCTTCTTGGAAATCATTGATCTCCAAGAGTTGGAGATATGACTGGATTTTCTGGAAAATCGAGAACATGATGGAAAATGTCAGTAAAACTTTTTTTAACCCACAAGGGCATGCTCTCCACAACCTATCATCACAGAGAAGTGAAATAGAGAGGCTGCCCCTCCTCAAGGCAAACCTACCTTACCATACCAGCAGCACTTCCTGTAGTGGCCACATACAGTACTGTTACAGAGGCCTGGGTAACTTCAGCATGCTAATGCTGATAATGAGCTTGCAGCAGCGCAGAGGATCACACATGGGTAAGCATTCAATTATTCACCCCACAGTTAACACGCAGCAAAAGCAAAGACTATAGCCTTGCAGGCCTCTGCGACCTTCATTTCATAATGTGCCATTAAAACTCCATCAAATAATGGCAGCTTTGTCCCAGAGGCTGGGGCTGAGCAGGGGGTGGCCCATCTCATTTTGCACAGCCCACAGAAACCCAGCTCAGGCCCTCGCCTACTGATGCAGAGGCACCACTGCCTGCCCCAGACAGGACCTGCAGTGGTGACTTCAATATGAAAATATTCCCACTCCATTCCCTTCCTCCAGTATCCTCCTGGAATTATGGACCAGATACAGTTACAGAAGCTCAGCAGCCTCAGAAATAAATAAAACACCCTTGAGTCCTGAAATACTTTTTTTTTTTTTTTTTTAAGACCCAGGTTGGGGGACTGGCATTTTTATCACACTGATGTGAAACACTAAGTGTAGTTGGTGTGGGAACCTTCTTGTAATGGAAAAAAACCTATTTCTAGTACTCTTGCCACAACCTGTAAAGCTACATTTAGAAATTAATTCAAGGAGACTCATGGTTAAGCATACAATCAGCAACAGCTCTGCCTCCTTGTGAAGATGTGTCCTTAGAAAAAAAATATATTTTCAAGAATCCTTATGCATCTAAATAGGCAGATATGTTATTCGAAATTTTTCTTGGGAGTAAAATAGAGAAAGAGCTTAATTACCTTTGAAAACAAGCTAAACTTAAAATCAAAGTTAGATCCTGAAACAAACACTCAAATTTTGTAAAATGTGTTTTGAATCTGCCTGCATACTCTACTTTGTAACTATACTATTACCTATGTACTGTACTATTAAAATAAAATTCTTACTGTACCAAAATCACAAACCAAGACTGTCTCCTCACCAAAATGCAGAGTAATGGTAGAAGTTAAAAAAATAACGAAAAAATCAGATTATTTCCAGAAACAGCACTGAAAAGAATCTTTTCAGTGCTTGAAGAGACAATTCTTTCATTTACTAGGATGCAGCTTTCTAAAAGCCAAGTCATTTAAAAAAAAAAATAAATCCATAGATATGTTTCCTAGGTCAATTCCTTCAGAGTTGGTGCAAGCCATGCTTTAAAATTATCTAATCTTTGACATAAAAAGTATTTGGGGAGCTAGCAGAAGTGTGACACCCCAAATTCACTTAAATTGTGGGCACAACTTCAGCTCGTAACCTGTGCGCTAAATACAAAGTGGAAACAGTTTCTATTTGGCAACTGCAGGTGGGCTGCCCTTGCCTTTCTGTAGAAATGAACCGTGGTGTCTGGAACCAAACTCTGTTGTTTGGAACTGTAGCTATTTTGTGATTCACTAAACTGCAGGTGCTTACACCAAAACCCTGTGTAACTATTTCAGCACATTATTTGAAAGGGACAAAGTGGCAAAAGACAAAACAAAATTAGCGCTGCCAGCTTCTTCTCTGGTGCCACTTCTGCAACCAAACCAATTTAAGATTAAAGTTTTCATGGTACAAAGTTCTTCCTAAAGAGAGTTTACTGATATTCTAGTGTTACACACACAATACAGTAACATAGAATACCTGTTTAATTTCCTCCACTTAAACCCCTTCCCAGATGACATAAGCTAAACTGATCCTTTTGAACCTGAGAAGTAACTGCTCATATACAAGCTCACGTTATCACAAGAGCAGAGCCGGGATGAACTGAAGAAAGAAAGGATATGGACAGGCTGACCTGGATTTTGCCGTGCAGATCCTGCCCATGAGTTTCTAACTTTTAAAACTTTATTTCAGAAGATTTTATTTAGCAATAGAGACAACATTCTAGCTACTACTATTAAGAAGAAAAAAATTCTCAGCTACACAGTTTAAATCTGAGCTCCTCAAGTTTTCCTGAACTTCTGACTGGGACCATCCCCACATCTGCAATGTCATATGGAAAACCAGAAACAAATGTAAAAGGGACACATGAGTCATATGCATGACAATCCAAAGTAGAATCTGCAGCTTTCCCCCAGTTTCAGCATGAAAAGGAAAGAAAATACATAAGCATTTTCATAAATACATTTTGTATTTGTCGATGACTCTTTCACAGCTCTGCAGATAGTTTTAAAGTAATAATATTGTCAGAATGATTGTAGAACAATTTTTCGACTAAACAGATAAAAACCGTACATGCCTGAGAAGCACCCAGCAGCAACTATTTAGGGAATGGATTCCTTGGAACAGAGCATTCATAATCCAGTGCCTACTGTGCATTCATTCCCTTCAATGACTATGGTAATTAGGTTGTCTCATGTTATTGTGACCAACAATCTATCTATGGGGACACTCCAGGGGAGCTCTGAGTCTCAATCTACTAATTTCACATTTAGAAAGACTCAGGCATTACAACAATGCTGAATTGATATGCAGAACATTCAGATAATTTTAAACACTTGAATCATTGTCCTCAGATGTAAAAAGATCAGGGCTTCCTTCAAGCACACATTGTGCAAATTCACTGGGTGTGTCACGTTACACTGAAGGATGTTTGCTGAACTGCAACTGGGCCATGGAAGTGGTAGTTGATTAAGTGGAAAATAAGGGGCCTTGGGCACAATGACCTTTATAAACCATGCACAAAATTTAAGCTGAGATTTACAGCAAATTTTTCTTGTCAGTTTTTTTCTATGCTGATAGAATATGATGTAATAAACCAAAGTATACAATTAGTTTCTTGCGTAAGTTACAACCTTTGTAAATTTTTCTTAATTATCTAGCTTCAGGCTTCAGCAATATAGTATCACTTGATTCTATCCAGCCCAGAAAAATCTACAGTTGAGTAATACCGTCTTGTTAAATAGCTCCTCAGTACCTTAGTATTTACAGTGCTGGATGACTTAATAGTGTGGTGTCACTCCACTCATATATTACAGATGAATGGGTAATCATATGGAAACTCTGCAGACAAGTTTCCAGTTTAGTGCAAAGCATCAACCCAGATCAGACAATTTACAGTCTAATTCTGTATGAGAGATTTTTGAGATCTTCCTACCATCTCCTTGACTCAAATCTAACTGAAGTGCCATTTTTTACAGACAGGAATTTCTGGGCGTTGACAGCTGAGCTCCAGAGAGCCTTGCAGTAGCTGCTCTTCAGAACATTGCTAATGCCACCTTCCAAGTGCTTCACTGGAAGCTTAAGCAAGAACAGCAGCCTGTGGACCAGAGAAGGGAGGCAGAGGTACACATTTTCCTTCTGCCCTGCCAGAGAATAGAAAGAAAAGAGGATGACAGACACCTAGTGAGAGAAACGTCAGTCTGCCTCAGCAAAATTTGCCAGATCTTCCAAGGCTCTTCTTAATACAATAAATATTGGAGGGGGGAGGGTTAAAAAAAATTCAAATCAGTGCCACAGTGAATGCTTTACATCTGTGAGTTAGACTGAATACAAAATATCTGTAGGTTCTCCACTGAGAAAACTGAATATATTTATCTTTTTAATTGAATCTAGCCATATAAAATGATCCTGTTAAGTAGATTAGAAATCTTACGTATTGGCCCACATGTGGTTTGCCTTTAATATTTGTGCATTCAATTACTATTTTTGAAAAGCAGGAATTACTCATCACAACCCTAATGCTGTATTTATTCGGGATTTAGGCCTATTTTAAGATTAGACCTGACTTAATTGTACCAAACTATCAGTAATGTTGGAGTCAGACTACTGAAACTCATTATCATATATCTGCCTGATATCTGCTTTCTGCAAATCCTTGAAGAAAAATATTTCCTCTTGCTAGTTCTGGAATATAATTAAGAGGATGGCAGGGGGGGCTAGAGTGGGGCTTGAAAAGCAGTTTTATCCAGATGTTCCAGAAAAGTATTCATTTTTTGATCAAAAAAGCCAAAACATTAAAACTGTTCTAATAACAAAATATGTATGACAGAGGAAAAAATATTATGTCTCCCTACATAACCGACAGAGAAAAATTAACTGTAATAGAAAGAAGGCATAGCAAGAGTCAATGTTATGGACTAGAAGTTCACATCAATTGCTGCATCAGCATGCATTAGGAAGAGGTGAATAGTCAGTCACTCCCATCTTTTCCTTGGAAGAGATTGACCAACATCTCAACTAGATCTACAGAAAAAAGGGCTGCATTTCTAGTGCCTAAGGCAGCCCTGCAGACATCAACCAGACACTGCCCATGCCAAGGGGAGAGACCAGCCCTCTCACCAGGCAATGCCATCCTTCCGCTTCATCAGCAGCTTCTTCACACAGCAATGTTCCTCTCAGGTCTTGCAAGATAAGGAAGCAACTTTAAAAGACTAAAAGAAACATGGTCAAGGGACTTTCAGATTTCTATTACATTGTCACTATTTCTGCATTTATACCTTGAACGTCAGCAGCAAGTTACATCTATATACTTTCTTTCTAAATAACTAATTATGATTTTTCTTTGTTTAACTATTAATTAAGTAAGCATGTGTATGGATTATTTTCTTTCCAGCCTGCCTCTTCCTCACTAACATTGCAATTCCTGGGAGACTCCCATCCTGGTTTTTGGAAAAGCCTATTAAGCATGCTAAAACTCTTGCAAAAATCCCTAGTCTTGACCTTGTTCTAGATGAAAGGTACTACAAAAGCTCTGCACAGTCGCATGTGGGTCTAACCCTGGAGCTTTGCAGATTATATCATTTATCCAGTGAAGCTGAAGTGTTACATTAATTTGTCAAAATAAATTAAAATAACAAGGACAGCATCTGCAAGGACAGGAAAAGATACAATTCCTAGGAAAACGTTAGCTTTTATCAGTCAGTAAAACAGGGCTGTAAATCTGAACTATATTTGTCACAGGAAAAAAAAGTAGAAGATAGTTACTAGGTGTTTCTTACGAGTAAAAGATGACCATTATTTCTAAAATCAGTGGTTTGTATAGATAAGCACAGGGAATTTACAAGTCACCACAATTTTCAATGCAAGATAATATGTGCTTCCATAATATAGAATAAAACCTAATATATAATAAAAGCCTTACACCCTACAAAAGAAAGAAGAAAAAAAAAGGCATGCATACATATATAGCTATAAGCATGCCAGATGTTCTATCAGAGGTAAGTAATGAAGCAAGATAGCCAGGTTCAAATCTTATTTGCAACAACTATAATGCTGTTCTGCATCAATTTAAATCAGTTTCAAAAAACACCTCACCCTTAGGTTCCAATTTAGAATGACTTTTTTTTCCCCCCCCGAGAAACTGCATAGTGTACTTTCACTTAAGTTCCATAAAGGAAACAAGTAGACATTTTTTCATTTACAACATACAGACAGCCCTATGCAGAGTCCCTTCAAAATAAGAAGGCATATAATATAACCTTTTGTCCCCTAATTTACAGTGTCAAGGAATGTCACAGTTTAATTACATAAAACAGTTTAATTTCAGAAAAAAATTGTAATACAGGATCAAAGATGCAAATGTTTCTCCTATTATTTGGTTTTTAAAAAAGAAAATAAATATAATTACTTCGAGGTATTACTTTCGACCTTACACAGGACAATGCCAAAGAATCCAGAGACTCCATTACAAGGTGCTTGTTATCAAGAAAGAAGTATTCTAAAAATGCAGAGGCCTCAAATGCTTTGTTTTGATTTTGAAATAGACAATCTGTCTGAAATGAAGTTGAAAAACTTTGCCTTTAGGATTTACCTTATGTGCAAAATAAACGCTTATTGTGGAATAGTTCTGTGAGAGACACGAGTCATTTTTAACCACAGTATTTCCCAGATAAACACAACTGCTGCGTTTATAATGAAAATTAATTCAGTTACTTAGACAGTGCTGTTCATAAAACATCTGACAGAACAGTAGAGGTATTTGACAAGCCCTAACTGGTACTTTTTCTCTAATCTTTCAGGTACTTTTTGCTCATGAAAGGAAAACCACTGAAAAGTATATACAGAAAGAGAAAACTTCTTGGAAACACAATCCTTTTCCCAAAATGTTGTATGCAATTGCAGGGATCAGGAAGGGAAATCAGTTAAGAAAAAAGCTTGCATGATCAAGTCACCATGTAGCTAAGACTGAGAGCAGTGGTGCTCACTTTCATCTAAATTAGAAACTAATCTTACCCTTGCTTGAAAAATTGTGTTTGACACAATAGAGGTTCAAATCACACAGGTGTTAATTTCCAGGTGTTTCTCATATATTGCCATTACCTAATTATTCATTCACCTCATCCGATGAGGCTCTGGAGTTTAAGCCATTTACCCCCACTCCTCTGAGCTCTATTTAAAACCTACCCCATATTTTCCTCTCTATGCACAAAGAACAGTATCACAGGTCTCAGAAAATAATACATTGCACAATAGTTGCCACCTGAGCCTCTCTGCACTCAAAAGGAGCATAATGCATAAACCAGGAAAAGAAACACAAATTTGAATGTGTTCCTCTAGTCACTAAACTTTAAAAATTAACTCGATTTTTACTAAGTTTGAAGGAAAAGTGGGTAGATAACATGTCAAGACAAAGAATGGAGTTGCTGCTAATGACCTTAAATGTTTTTAGTGCTTAGTAAGCTAATTATGTTAAAAAAAAAAAAAAAGAGCAGAGGAAATTAGAAGGCATGTTGATGTTTCTATTCCTTCCAAATCAAAACAGTAGTCAGCATGATGTAGAAAAGCCCCTTCAAGTTACATACACCAAGAAAGCTATTGTATGTGGCACATAAGCAAAGCCAAACAAAACGTTCTAAGTGTATTTTTGTTTTTAATAGCCAAAAGCTATCCCCCTACTGTAGTTGTGCCCTCATGGATTACACATGTTCTGAAAGCAGAAACTCATCTTTCATGTCAGGCCTGAAAAGAGTATTATAGCTAAAAATGCAGCTGAAATGAAGAACACAAACTACATCCTGGAACCCAGTGTGTTTGATAATCTTGGAATGGATAATAAAACTCTCCTGCTACATGCAATATTTTGGAGGAGCTTTCAAGGTGAGTTTTCAAGAAGTCTCTTGGAAAGAGGTGTTTTCTGAATTTGTACCACAAAGCTACTGGTTAGCAGTCATTGGTTTCTCGTAAAAAGCTACTTGCCAGTTAATGTCCCAAAAACATGACTTTTGGAGCATTACAAGAACTATGCAAACTCCACTGAAATAAACCTGGGCTCACAAGTATGCCTAAGATGGCAGCAGACACAGCTACTGCTGAACACCCACGCAAGAGGGATAGTGAGGCTCCTGAAAAGCTGTAGCATAAACAGACTGCACATCCTATGCCATCCTGCACCTACCCATCCCTACTTGTATCCTATTATTGTGGTCTGAGCATGAAATCATTCTTCTGACAGGAAAAAACCCTATCGTATTATTTTGCTAAATAATTATGTAAAATATAAAAAATAATCTAGGGAAGTAATTAATTTTAAATGAGAGAAAAATTAAACTAGAAAAGCATAACCCTTTTGGGATGGGGAAAACCAACAAGTGGCTGTTTCAGTACCAGCTTGGTGGCGTGATCCCAACCTACTAATCTTTACTGTACCTCCACAAAACCCTACATCCTGATGGGATACATAACCTGAAGACCCACACTCCAGAGTATGCAGTGACCTGACCAGAGATCCTTATGCATTCAAGGCTATGCCTGCCTGCCACAGCTAATACAGTATCATGGTAAATAATTTAATTACACAAAGACCAGGAAATTCAGAGTAACAGCTCCCATTCTCATGCACAGCACTTATCTCAGGTATAAAGTCCGCATCAAGAACTATACACGCACAAGATGTATTGCTGCAAACCTGTGTACCTGAATGTAGCACTAACCCAGCAGCACTCTGTGCTGAACACACAAACTGCCATGTATGTAAAACACAAGAGAAACATCTCAATTTCTTGACACAAGCAGAAAAGCAGAGAAAAGCCTTTCAACTGCTGTAAGTTGCCTCCAGCAGCAGCAGGCCAGCCAGAACACCAGTCACCTTCCCTCTGGTTACCCACACTGCGAGACTCCCTCCTGCCCCTCCCCAGGTCTGCTGGACCCTCCTGCTCCTCCATGCACTCAGATGAACTCGGTGCCGCCTGGTGAGCAAGCTTTGAAGTTTTAAATTACGAAAAACTGTGTCCAAGTTTGCCAAAACCAGTGACCTACATTTAAAAGCAAATAAAATATTTCTAAAATATAAGGGGGAGGAAGGATAAAACGGTTTTTATTATTGTAGGAGATTGATTCTTTCTAGTGAGTACAGCCCCTG
Organism: Chaetura pelagica; assembly: GCF_000747805.2. Classification (NCBI taxonomy): domain Eukaryota; kingdom Metazoa; phylum Chordata; class Aves; order Apodiformes; family Apodidae; genus Chaetura; species Chaetura pelagica. Next base: position 12,000,422 of record NW_009952974.1, on the reverse strand, counting down.
CCAAGTGCTACATTGAAAGCAGTTGGCATGTAGCACAGACAACAACCGTGATCTGCAAATGGAGCAGGGATAACAGATGGGAACATCTAGTTTGCAGGTGTTCCATTTTCTGGTGCTAGTGAAACAGCACTTTATCTAGCAGCTACTTCCCCAAATCATCTTTTACTGAAACACATTGCTGTGCAAGCTGCTTTGTGAAATGCTGCTCTTCTCCCTTCCCCCACTCCCACAACCCTTTCTCAGCTCCTGAGGTCTCTATTTGCAATGCTGCACAAAAGGATTAGTTGTTTCAACTTTTCTGTTTTCTTATTTCCAAATAGCCTGAAATCATGTCTCTTTTGACTGACCTCAACAACATTTTACCCACGACTCCCCACTCTTCCTTCCCTCCCAAAGAGGTAACCAAGCAATTTGCCTTGATGTCACTACAGAATCAAATCAGAACAGTGAAAACTCACATTAGTTTTAAATGCTGATTCTGTAATCCTGCATATTTGGAATGAACAAGCATTTTCTGCACTTTAAGCTCTAGACATAGCAACACAGGAGAATGTGCATTAAGTGAGCTATTAAACAACAGGTTTTAATGCTGTAACTCTTTTCCTAGATTTACCACTGACATATTCTGTGATCTCAGACAAGCACTCTGTACCTCAGCTTACTAAACAGTAAAACATGTATAATGCATGCTGAAACATCTTAGAATACTTAAAAGTTTCAAAATTGAAAGAGACTTTTAAAAGATTGGCTTTAAATACCAACTATTTTTTTCTTAGAATGCAGAGTGAACTACCAAGGGGAAAAAAAACCTTGACTGCATAATCATATTCAGGACAGTGGCTTCTGTAGATGCACTAGAGCAGTTTCAAAGGAAATGTCATAATTTTAAACTATGTGTGCCACAACCATATTTATTAGAAAGCTATCACAAGTCTTTTGGTGCCATGAGTCTCTGTAATAAAAGCATTTGGTTTTGTACTAGACTGTAATGGCTCTGCAAGAACTGTCAGGACTTAGCACACCAGAAACCCATGTACTAAAAAAGAAGTGGATGCCCAAAGAGGGTTTCTACTTTAGAGACATTACAATCTATTTTGTTAATAACACTTATCATGAGCTTGGGTTTTGTGGCTTAGTTTGTTCACATTGCCCATTCCCTCCAAGAGGCACTTCAAGGGCAGATGCACAAAAAGCAACACAAAGGGTTCAGGAGCTGACAGATGAGAGAGGCTCAGGTGCCAGGAGCCCCATCAAGCCCCAAATCACTGTGACACCCAGCACTGCAGGGAGTTACAGTGCATCAATGTCTAGTTGAGCATTTTGTGTACAACCTGATTCAGCAGCAAGTTGAGAGCGTGAAATCATGCAGTGTCTCAGGCTCAGAAGAACCATTAACTGACAACAGGGTTTTCCACTGTGAGGTTGTTCAAGATACCAGCAAAAGACATCTGAGAACTGTTCACTGACCCATGCAGTTCCCAGGGATGAGGCCACATACAAAGGTGTGTGCATCCCAGGAACCAGCATAGCTTAGTAACTGCTCTTTGTGAATATTTATTAAGGCAAAGTCTTTCTCCATGACCTTCCAGTATCTGGTTTTAAGTCTGCTCAGACCTAGTTGTGAATAAAGTTAAGATATATCCTTTAATGTGCTCTCTATATTTTCTCTTATATGCTAGGAAACACAGGATCTTGAGTTACCAGTTACTGTCTTGCTGAATAATTAAATCTTCTTTTACTTCCAGCAACTGAAAAATCTCTGTGTGACAGTTTCTCTAAAACAGAAAGTCAATTTCTGTTTTAAAAAGGATTTCGGCTCTACAGTCTTTCAGTACTCAAAATAACCCACCCAACAATTACAAAGAACAAGATTTCTACCCTCTGGAACTATACAAGAATTACTAAATACAACATCATGACATGAGTTGTTTGTAGATCTGAGATCCTATTAATTGCATCAATAGCAAAGATCATTTAACATACTGTTTCAAAATATTTCAAAGCAAATTAAGGTATTGGTAAATTACATCCAACTTGCCATTGTCACATATACACATGCCTTAAAGTTAGAAACACAGCAAAAAGGAGCACTAGAAGACATTATTTGAATAAGAAGGCTAAGTAAGGAATTCTTAAGTTACAGTGATGTCCTGAAACAGCTGAAGCTCAAGCAGCAAAAGACCAATCACAGTTGTTTTTAAGTGGATTGAAAAACTGCTGAAGTCTGTCTAAAGCAGCTAAAGGTGGATGGATTTCTGCGGAAGCATAGGAACAGAAAGCCCACATTTCTATTGAACTATTTTAAACATTTTTCTAGGCTGTCTGACTCCACAGGACTCTGGTATTGAACCCACAGAAAATCCATTCTGTCATGTCACAATACTGGCTTTCTGAACTGTTGTGTATGTTGGCATACACAAGCAAGAATTCACAGCGACATCAAACCAAGAGCAGAGCTTTGTTGCAAGGAAGATGCATTGCTGCAAGAAACAAGAGGAGGTTCAGTTACATGCAGATGTTCCATGACATGTGTGCCAGATCATAGTATCAGAAGAAGGAGAGTCAAGCACTGATCTTTCCTTGGGGATACTGTACACATTTTCATGAAAATAAAATCTAGCACTCTCCAGCACCAGAAGACTTCGGCTGTGCAGCTTTCAGAGCCAATTCTCATTTTGTTGCATGTTAACAAGTTTCTCCTTGCTAGCTGTAGGTTCTCCTTTCTTACAGTAGTCAACAGGTTGTCCCAAGGTTAATAGGCAGCCTGGGATCATCAGCAGTTTACTGAAATGGACGTGTTCATTGCAGAATACAAATGACATCCATAGCTGGTAAACACACACC
>NW_009952974.1:11991212-11997539 GCF_000747805.2 Chaetura pelagica | reverse complement strand
TGTTTTCTTTCACAACATTTTTGCTAGGTTTGTTTTAAAGCTATCAACATTTTTAGTACAACACCAATACTTCCCTAAAGCACTCAGGCCACTGAAAGGAACACCTTGCAAGGTGGCTTGTAGAAGAAAGGTGAAGTAGGTAAAATACTTCTCTTAAGAAGGGCACCACAGACAGTCTAATTTCTACCTTACTAGTCTAAAACTATGGAAGGTTTTGGATCCACATTTGAGCTTTGTGACAGTTCTCAGTGATTTGAGTGCTCAGATAATAAAATCAATCAACAACAGCAAAAACAGCCCTCTGAAGTCTGACTGAGTTAATAAAATTTTCCTCAAGGTTGTCCCGCTTTGCCTTTTCCCCCGCCAGTCCTTGGAGAGAAAAAAAAAAAAAAAAGAAAAAAAAAAGAAAAAAAAGTGGGGGGAGGAGTTGTAAGAGTTTCAAAAGAACATTAGTTTGAATTTCATTTCAAAGATTTTAGGTCTCTGCTTATCACTCTCTCAATTGTTGTTTGATTTTAAACCCTTAAATATTTTAAAATAAAGCCACTTACCTCTTTTCCTTACTGAAAAGATGGGAGCAGCTTGTTCTGCAGTTTGTTAAACAGGCTGTGCAATGAGCAAAGTGCTGTACATCCTGCTATTTATCTCAAGGTTATGCTGAATGTCACCATCAAACAAGTTATTTGCCCCATGTTTAGTTGAATATTATTTCCCAGTGTGGTACTGAAAGTTTACAGAATCACAGAATCATCACAGTTGGAAAGGACCTGTGAGATCACAGAGTCCAACCATCAACACACAAAAAAACCCAAACAGCCACAGACACTCCACCAAAAAACACCCACAAATAACCCCACAATCTCAGCCACTCAAGCATGCCCTGAAGTGCCACATCTACACATTTCTTCAATACCTCCAAGGATGGTGACTCAACCACCTCCTTGGGTAGGGTGTTCCAGTGCCTGAACCCTCTTTCAGTATAGAAATTCTTCCCAATATCCAGTCTAAACTTCCCCTGCTGCAACTTCAGGCCATTTCCTCTGGCCCTATCTTTATCCACTTGGGAGAAGAGGCCAACACCCACCTCACTACAACCTCCTTACAGGTAGGTGTAGAGGGCAATGAGGTCTCCCCTGCTGCTCTTCAGACTAAATGGCCCCAGTTCCCTCAGCTGCTCCTCATATGATTTGTTCTCTAGACCCTTCACCAGCTTGGTAGCTCTCCTCTGGACACGCTCCAGCACATCACTGTCCTTAGAGTGAAGGGCCCAGAACTGAACACACTGTAGAGCCTTCCTACCCTTAAGCAGATCAACACTTTCACCCAATTTGGTGCCATCTGCAACTTACTAACAGCATCAGTGGAGCAGAGCAAAGAAGATAGCCTTAACACAAACACTGTTTTGTCCTAATTCACCAATTGATGAAATCTAACTTTTTCTCTACAATACCAATTAATGACACTACATTTTCAATAAAACTAATGACAGAGCAGCTACACTCCCTTAGAGGACTGAATCCAGGACAATAAATTCAGGGTTTTGAGTCTCCCCACCCATGCCTTTTTTCCTGCAATTGGAGGGGATGGGAGTGCTGAGAAAATATGTTGCTATCTTCCCACTTGGCTTGGTTTCCAGCTTCAGCTATGAAAAAATGCCAGGTTTTTTATGTTCATGTAAACATTAAAATACACTTCTAACTCTGAACGAGTGACAAAACAGATGAAAAATGCAATTTCAAAGAAACTTAAAGTTTCTATCCAAAGCAAGTTCTGGCCCCACTAAGCCAAGTGACTGGTGAAGATATCTTAGGGTAAAGTCCTATGCAAGATGAGGCTTGGTAATCAGCTGCACTGGAAGATGACTCAGCTGAGCAGTGAGTCACCTAAGCAGGAAAAAAGAAAGCTGAAGAACAGATAAAGTTCTTTATCAGAAAAGGCTGGCTGGTGTGAGTTTTTGTCCTGAAATTGAAAACCCTGGCTATTAGCTGAAGATAAGTTTATAAATACTCACAGGACAAAATATTTCAGCAAACAAGAAGGTATTTTGAAGGCAGTTTTCACCTATTCAAAGGGAGGGGGGTCAAAACAACACACACAAGAACAAAACCATGGACTTCAGCAAGTTCCAAGGAAGAAAGGAAAATTACATACAAGAAATCAAAGTCTTTGGGAAGGTCACAAAAATTGTTTTTAATACTTTTTATTTTCCATGGGCTTATTTTTAACCTCAATTTTAAGTGTAACATACAGTGTTAACAACAGAACCTCCTCCAGTTGATACCAGATAGCACTGGGATGCAGCTGTACTGTTGGGCAATTTTGCTCGCTCTTCTCAACTATTCACTATGTGCCTGCTAATAATACACTAAATGGTGCACACTGAATTTATGCATTCCAGCCTCCCTGGCCTCAGTTGGCAGCCCACCAAACTTCCCAAACTACTTTTCCACTGTGTTTGTACCAAGGAAATGCTTTTGTGCACTTCCAGTGATAAAAGTGAATTCAGACTACAGTACCTTTAAGTCTGTTAGATTCACTTATTTCCTTACCTGCAAGTGAAGTCAAACTCACAGAAGGTGAGAATAGTGGATGTGTACAGAGGCATGACTCAGGCCTGAGCACGACTGAAGCTGTTTGTACAACCGTACCCCAAGGTTTGCCAGTGAGTTAAGTAGATCATATGTTAGTAAATCCACTGACATCCAGGGCCAGTCAAGCTTTCTGGCATGAGTTTGAGGTAAGTGATTGCTAAGCACACAGTGTCCTCATGAAGTATCTCGGCCATATAAGAAGCATGCTGGGCACATGGTCATCAAATGAAGTTTAGTCTATCAGACTCATAGGCTAATTCAAAGGAATTTTACACAAGAAGGTAGGTAAGGTCCACAGGCTTCACGTCTTAGATCACACTCAGAAAAAAAATAAAAAGATTCCAAGTCATAAGAGCAGAGACTGACCTTAGCCCTGACAAAGCTCGAGTGCTGAGCATACTGAAAGAGATAATTACATTAGAGTGCTTCTGTCTATTGTGGTTTCTTGCAATAACCAGAGAAAACAGATTTGGCAAATTTTTCAAGCTCCGTGCTAAGTACTTTAGCCAACATGTGTCCCCAGAGGGCTGCACACTAAAGCAGGACTTCTGAGAGAGAAAGGGCACAAGGAGGTGTAGAGCCAAGGGGGAAGGTGTTGGGTGATCTTGTAAGATGCAGTCAGACCATAAAGATCATCTCTCATAAGGAGCAATGAAGTGGAGCAGGATTCAGAAAGCTCCTTTGAAAGGTAGTTCCTCAAACATAGGAAAACAAGCAAGAGCAGCCTCGGGAAGTCTGTGAACATACAACAGACCCAGCAATGTACTCATCTGGTATACATCTTGCCAGAGGTATTTTATGAGGGCTGTGACCAGAAAAAGTCCTCATAAAATGTACAGGTTTTAAAGCCAACCTTGTGATTTGAAACACTGAGTCGCATACTCCAAATGCCAGGAGTTGGCAAAGCTTCATGTGTAGGCAACTAAACAAACACACAAGTCTTGCAGGACATCTGTACTTTCCAGATATGAATTCTGCAAATTTCTAAAGTAATTTAAAAGGACCTGAGCAAGAGTATAATTTTCACAAGCATGTAGAAAAAACACTGAAGTACAATTTGCTTAATGTTACATACCACCATATAATTTCATTTATGCAACACTGATTCATCACTGTGTTCTTAATTTTTTATGAAGATCAAAGGAAAAAAGAGGCTCTGGTCTTGCTACCAAAATAAATGTGGTTCTGCTTGCAATGATCTATCACTAAGCACCATCCTACAGAAAAAAAGTTAATCTTTTTGTTTTCATTGCTCCTTGCACACAAGGAGCAGAATTTAAGGGATTACTCCTAGTTTACAATTAGCTAAATTACAGCTAGCATACATCATCTTTAAAAATTGAAGTGTGTCCTTTTTTCTTCCTTTGACATGCATATACAAAACTGTGAAGGGGAGAAACATGTACCCTATTGTTACCTGTAGAAAGAACTGTGAAAAAGGATTAATTTTTAATGAGGATAAAATTGAAAAGGTACCACCTGCTTAAAAACAGCCCCATGGGGAGATTTACTCTGTCAGAAAAATATAATGGGAATAAGTTAATATAGACAACAACTAGTCATGGGATGCGTGAAAAACTGGCTGATTATATACCTTGTTCCAAACCACTGGTTTTCATTACTGACATTAATCAAGGCAAGGCAGCAGCTTAACAAGTCTTGAAAGACAATAAAAACACCACTGAAAGAAGCTGGCAGTTAAGAGTTAGCAGAGAATGTTGTGTCCAGAAATATCAGATGCCTTTATAAAAATAAGGTATGTTTTGCTAAGCAATGTCTGAGTTTTTGCAGTCAAATGGAGCTTGATCTTTATTTAACAGTTGAGCAACAGACATCCTTATTATTTAATTAAACACTCATTCCAACCCACATTTATTTAAAAAGCCTAAAATGAAGCAATTTTGCTGCAAGGCAAATAGGTGAAATGGAAAAAGTTTATTCATATAATGCTAGGAGTCATGAAGGAAGCAATGACTTTACCACAAAAAGCAGCATTTGCTGCTAAACAAGGAGTTACTGTGGAACATGAAGTCCAGACTACCTCATTTAACAAAATGGCCCTTTGATTTGAAAACCATTTTTGCACTACACTTTTGCAGGGACATTTTGCACTTGCTTTGATTTATGGTCAGTAGTCCTCATGTCTATAAAGACAGCGTCCCTCTATCAGGCATAGCACATCAATTCTTAGGCAGTGACTGAAAAAATTCTGCTTTAATTTGGCAGGGAAGCCATAGACTTTTCAAATTTATATTTTGCTTATGTTAGCCCTCTCTCTATATTTTTACCATTCCAAACAGTCACATGCTCTTCATGCAAACACAAAAAACATTTTGCAGATAATACGACTAAGTCGCTGACTTTGAAGCCAACAAGCCTATTTCCTCAAGCACAAACACTTTTAACGTCCAAGCAAAGCCTCAAACTGAGTGCCTGATTTTCCCAAAATCCTTTATGCTATAGCTGAACTTGTTGACCACCTTTCACCTTCAAGCACCAGCCACCTGGCTGGTGCATGAGGAGGCAGCCAACCAAATTAAGCTTGTGGAGGGCAAGTGGATTCCTGAAGCAGGTGTTTGCAAAGCACCACTGGACCTCTGACACAGGCTGGGGAAAGATTTCTGTTTCTGGGACACTAGCGTTGCCTGCCAGGGCACATCCCAGTGGCCATGCACAGCCCATTTGGCTCACAGCCGTGGCTTCCCTTCAGAAGTTTAGGTGCTCCTCCAACTTCCCACTGAAAGAACGGGGAGGCGAGACCCCTGGGGATTTTTCAGGCAGCAAGTCCCCTCATTCACAAGGTTTCCTTGCCCCTGTTTTCTCTGCAGAGCCTCTGTTGCAGAGGGGAGGCATACCAGTCTTTTGTGTGCTCTCATTCCACGGTGCAGCTGGGCTCTGCATGACTGCAGACAAGGACATTGGCATGATTTGATTTGGGTAAAAACCCAACAGAAACTCCAAAGATCATCCAAAACAATACCAGATAGAGGCTGTTGTGCATTTTGGAGTCTCTAATGAGCATAATTTTCTTAAGCATGCAAGACCTAATAAGCACAAAAAGGAAATAACCAGGCACTGCGTAACAGGAAACACACCAGAGTTCTGCCTAAAATGGAGTTGGCTGGAAAGTGAGCTATTGTCAGGAGTCCAGTGTTTCGGATGGTCTGATACTGCCAGCTACCTTGAGCAAGCATGGCATATTGGCAAAAAACAAATAAACAAGGTGACTGGTTTGATTATGTGAAGAGAAGCAGCTCAGAAAGTCTAAATCCTAAATGTGAACATCCTACAGTATGTTGTTGTTCCATCGAAGTTGATAGAAATAGTAACATGTCAAGTTAAAGGATGGCTTCATTCACAAATAAGTATAAACACACACACATCTCTCTAGACGTGCCTGTTTTAAATCTGACTGAGGGTACACGTCTTGCTGAAGGTGTTGGAAAATAATTTGCATGGAGTACTTCCTTACCTTCATTTTCACTTCTTTCATGGCCTTCTCTCAAACTGCTACATTGCAGAAAGACCATAAATTTGCTTTGGCATTTGTGGGGAACTTTTTTTTTTTTTTAAGTCTGGAGAATGGAACGAGGGATCATTTTACCATCACTTTGTATATTCAGCTACAATTCATTAATTATACTGGACTTGGGTTGGCCCTATCTACAGGTCAAATTAAACAGACTTGTTCTTCCTTATTTTCCAAGTGGCACTGGCATTCTTCATGTGTACTGGA
>NW_009952974.1:11974350-11991171 GCF_000747805.2 Chaetura pelagica | reverse complement strand
AGTGTAGTTGCAGTTCCCTAATCCCAGCCATCCTGAAAACTCATGTGTGTCACAGCACGCAGATCCATTTGGCTTTGAGCCAAAACCTTTGGGCAACCTGCCTGCAGCAGTTCCTCTTCTCTTTAGCTCCTTGGGAACTGACCTATTTCTCTTCACAACATGGCTGAGAGGCCACAAAACTCCCAACTGCAACAAATCTGAGGTGTTCCCTAAAAAAGGTAGTTAAAAACTTTTTTAAGAGAAGGCACGAGATAGCAGAGCCCTAACTAGGTACTTGCTAAACCTCCCCTACATTTACATTGTAATACCCTGGCCCTTTTCTCCTATTCTGACTATATGTCATCATGCTACAGCAATATGTTGGTTTATAGTTTGTGCACAATCTAAGTAAAACATTAAACACTAACACACAAACATATCTGAGCAAATAAAACCATAAAACTACTGATGATTCCCAGTATGAGTCAGTGTGAACGTGGGTACTTCAGAGTAGAAACAAAACTGCAAAAATGAAAGTGTGCCTCCTGAGAGCTGGTGTTGCTCACTGGTAGTCAACAGAAAGGACATCTTTTACCATTTAGATATCACGCTGTTTGCACCATTTGGATCTGAAAACGTACTGTGACTACTATTGGACATGCTGTGAAATCCAGATGTAGATACTTATTTCTTTCATGTTCCCAGTGGGAAATAGCAAAGCTCTGTGTATCAGAGCTGCATACACAAGGCTCATTATGCAAGTGACAACTATAATATTGAACTGAATAGAATGATAATATAATTCAAGAAATCTAATTGCTACTGTGGAGGAACTTAATTTTCTAACAATAGACAGCAAAAACTGTCTCAATCACTAAACAAAAAAATCCACCCCCTTATAATTTTCTTTCATTTTCAATTTTATAAAAATGGCCTTATCTCCTTCTATAGACATCAGCACTTAACTAGTCAATCAGTCACCAGAATCAATCACCACACCTGCTGCCTCCATTGTTATTCCTTAAATAAAAAAAAAGTACAGGAAAACATGTACTGACTAGAGTCCACCAGAAGCACATTAAACAAAAGTATTCTCATGACAAATTAAATACCTTCTGAAAATTGTCAATGAAAATTATTCTATGTGAGGTGAAAGAAAAGTTGGAAAATTCAGAAATAAAATATGTTAATTCAGTGACAAATAAAAGTAATTTCAATGTAATATTTTTCTGAAAATAAAAACCCAGCTCTTAGTAACTCTTTACATACATTATTGTCATAACATCTTGTCAAGGAAATCGGTATCATTGTTCTTACTTTAGAGATGGTGAAACTGGAAAGATCTCAGCAACATGAGAAACATGCAGATCAGGAGAAAAGGTGGGAAATGAACTCCTATCTCTCATATCCAGTGCAGAGCTTTGATTTTGGACCCGACCTTTGGAAAAATACAGAGCAGATCAAAGACCAATTTCTAAATATTCTGTAATAACATGAAACATTGAACACAGAACTTTATATCCCCAAGTTTAATATTTTACTATTTTCACCCCTTAAAAATTGGACTCACAGAGAAAAATCACCTAAGACAAGGAAGGAAAATATAAGACTATTAAATAAATTTTCTACCAGTGTGCAAGTTAGTGCCCTTTCCAGATGCCAAATGCAAAAGAATCATGACAATCGTTAGTCAGCTGTGCTACTCTCTTCATCTGTAGTTTTAACACTTCCTTATAGATATATCACCATGAATTAGATTCAACTGAGAAATGTGATCATTAATGCACAAATCCCTGACAATGCATGGTGGGTTTCTATTTCTTTATGATAATAAAGGCAGAATATTTCTATGCAGGTGCACCAGCAGTTGTCCCAGTTCTCTGACAGGAGTTACGAGTCTGCATTCCACAGCGGTATATTTCCAAATAATTTGAACAGAAATGTGAAAAAAAAGTGGAGATGACCTCCTGTATAGGTGGAATAAAAGCTAGCATCAGAAAGAAGGCTGCACCTCATTTGGGCTTTGCAGGATATGCTTGTCAGACAATATCCAATACAATCCTTGTTTTAGACCTCACTGTGTGACATAACCATAGAATTAGTTTTTCAGTCTGCAATCCTTTACTACAGGGATTTACCTCTTTAGGATTTACAGTAGGCCAAAAAATTCACTCTGGTCTGGTGATTTGATACAAGTTATGTGACAAATCTTTTTTAGCCAGAGTCTTGGAAACTTTTTTAAACTACTTTACACTTTGCCATGAACATTACAGCAACAACATTGCAGGTGCTATCTGGAAATGGGTAATATAAGGGTGTTTAAACTCTACACAGTTCTTTAGAAACAACACACTGCAGCTGGATCCAACACCAACTCCCTTTCCCCATGACTCCTCCATCTCTAATGGTAGCATCTTAGACCAAAAGACTGGACATGCCATTAACTAAAAAGGAACAGGTTACGGGAATGTGCCAGTTCTGCTCAAGGATGCACAAAGGCAGTTGGATTTAGGCACATTTTCTTTTCATGCCAGTGAAGGCTCTAATTGAAAAAACAAATCCATGTATCGCTTCCTGACCCTGCTGTTGGGCAGGGTATCCTGATACAGGGTGGAGCACTAAATTGTTCAAGAAAACCCCTGGCTAGTAGCCAGCGGAAATTTTGTGTTTTATGGATCACGCTTCTATTCTACTATGATTCATCAGCTTCAATAGCCACTGCTGAGGTGTATATGTGGCATGTGCCACAGGATGTATTTCTTACCACAGTAAAATTTGCCTAACAGCAGCCTACAGCTATTTCAAAGGCAGTTATTAAGATGATGGAGCTAAACTCTTCCCTTAGTAAAAAATAGTGTAATATGGGAAAAATATATATTGCAGCTGAAAATTGAGGCTTGGGAGATTCAGGCTGGATATTTTGCGAGGAGGAATAAATTTAAAAAATCTCTAGCAGGAGGTCGCCCCAGAGAACCTGGAAGATGTTAAATTGTCATCCTTGGAGGTTTTCAGGATACAGCTAGACAAAACTGCAGCTGATCTGATGGTAATCACTCTGCCTCAAAGGGATGCTGAGCTACATACCCTTGCCCACCAACATCCCTATGACTCCACAATTTTATTTGGGACAGGGATCCACTGGAGAGAGTCCAACGGTGGGCTACAAGGATGATTAAGGGACTGGAAGACCTGCCTTAAAAGGAAAGGCCAAGAGACCTGGGGCTTTTCAGTCTAGAGAGGAGAAGACTGAGGGGGGATTTAATTAATGTCTATAAATACATGAGGGCTGGCCATCAAGAAGGGAGGGCCAATCTCTTTTCACTTGTGCCCTGTCCTAGGATGAGGGGCAATGGACTCAAACCTGAGTACAGGAAGTTCCACCTTAACATGAGGAAGAACTTTCCTGTAAGGGTTACAGAGCACTGGAACAGGCTCCCCAGAGAGGTTGTGGAGTCTCCTTCTCTGGAGACTTTCAAGATCTGTCTGGATGCCTTTGTGAGTGATCTGCCCCAACTGTGCATGGTTTTTTGGTCCTGCTCTGGCAGGGGGGTTGGACTCAATCTTCGGAGGTCTCTTCCAACCCCTAATATTCTGTGATGCTGTGATTTTATGCATCCTCAGTCAATGTTTCTGCTTAGTCTAACTGAATTAAAAAGATAATTAAGCCTGAATTAAAAAGTCACTAACGTCTTAGACTGTGTAAAAAATCCACATATATTTAGTCACCTGCAAGTGCTGCAAGATACTGCGGTGTGCATACTCAGAGTACAACATACTGGCCAATAAATACAAAGCCAGGGTTTTAGGTGTTAATCTGCAAAGTTTCCAAAACTTTAAACCAGGTTTATCAAAATAAATGAGGTGATGAAATAAAGCTGACAGACAACACTTTGTTCACCTAACATAATGGAAAAAGACACAAGCTTTTATAAGCATCAGCCTGAATCCATTAAATTAAACCAACCTTGGAGCCAACCTTATCACCTTTTGCTCCAGATTACCAGTTGGATTCTTCTCACCTGCCCTAACACATACAGGCATTTAAACAGGAAAAATCACCCTCAAACTGAAACCTTCCCTTGCACATTTTACACACTGATGAAGAAGCACAAGAACAGAAAAAATGTACATATCACTAGAACACAGAAGGTACTGTGATATTATAATGATGAACACAATATTAGCTTAAGTTTAGCATAGTTTTAACACAGGTTATTATTTCTCTTTGTATTTAAAATTTCTATTATCTCCTCTTTTATCACACATTTGTTCATTCTCCAGGGCTGGATGAAGACATAGGGTAGTAACCCCAGCTAGAGTACATCTAGTTTCGTACTTATGCACATGTGCAACTTCTTGTTCTTTTAAACCCAGTAATCTTATGATTATGTGCCACTGAATGTGCTTTCCACTGCTGAATGGACTTTCTTCAAATGCACAAAGACAGAAAGGCACTATGCCATTCTAACTGAAGCCAACAGAAGTTGCCAATCAACTTAATTTGAAGCCAGATTAGGACTTCCATGAAAAGCTTATATAGAGAGAACCATGTACTGTAAAAATGTGATCCTTTTGGGAGGAAAAGTAATTTACAAAAATCTTCCAATGAATAAGGAAAATGCACACTATTGACTTAGGTAATCATTTAACAAGCTCGACAGCTAAAAGTAAATACTCCTTGGGCAAAGTCTCCAGGATGAAAGGCTTGACCTGCACTTGAATCTAAGAGTAGCAAGCTGATTGACCTTAGGATACTGTGGTTTCATTTCAGGAGCTTTCTCCAACCCCCCAAGCTTTTTTCTGAATTGCATGAATATTTCATGACTAACTGTGCATACCATGCAGACAAAGAGCTAATAGATTAGTAATTTGACCTGCTATTTATTTGAGGTGCCCCAAACATGCAATGAAAGAGACTCTGATTTTTCTTTAGAACAATCATGAAATGGAATATGATTGATTCTAGAAACTTTATCTTTACTTCAGATGAGCTAATTGAAGTGAATGGAAGAGGCAAAGGGTATGATAAGAATTCACATCTGGGAATGAAAGGAAATCAGTAAGTAATACAGTCAAGCATGACAGAGAACTCTATCTTAAGCACTGCAGTAAAACACTGAACCGTATTACCTATAAGCCTTGTTTATACTGCTTCTGCTAAACTTCAGCAAAGAATTTAAAAAAAAAAAAACCAACACATCGCAAATGAAAGAATGAGTGATGTCACGATTACACTCTAGGAGCGTAAACTTCAGTTGCACAAGTTTCTTTTCCAGATTATGAATGTCAGTTAAGACTCACAGGGAAATCTCTTCAATTATATACAAAAGTTGCCTGCAAAGCAGTTCTTGTAAATCATGTCTAAAGATCAAATCATAATTGAGGGATCTTGCTAGTGAAAAGCATGAAGCTGTTATACAAAGCAAAGTGGTTTTGGATAACTGAGCATAAAATGGAGACTTCATTCACCCCACTCTTTTCTGCCTTCAGAACAAGAATCACTAAGGAAGACAAATGAAGTAGTAGACTGTCATGGAAGGAAAGTATTTAACTATGAAGTCATCTTTATGCATTAAAAAGGTACCCAAATTCATACAAATATACTCTGAAACAGAGAACATTTAACTGAGCCAAAAAAATAATTTAAAAAAATAAATCAATAAAATCTGTGTATTGCACCATTACATAGCTGACATTCAAGCGTAAAAAAATCATGAGCCCATCTAGATGACTAAGAATTGCAAAAATAGAGTGGCTGGAAAATGCTGCAATATTTAGAGACCCACTTGTGCATCAGCCCAGACCTACGGTTGATCAGGCACTTCATAGCTTTAGGTACCTATTTTCTGCTCAGAGTGATATGCTCTGAGGTTATGATAGCTGTATTCCAGCCTCTAAGTCTTTCCGAACTGCTTCGTGCCCTGATTGCTACATTGTAGAATTTCAAGATAGGGATGTGTCAGGAACCCCACTTTCAAAGTATATTGCATGGTGGAACAAGTGTGTATACAGACTTAAGTTCTGAACCTGGTGAACCAGGTCCACACTTAGTTTGACAGAATTTATAGTGTTCACCTTCCGGATATTATTGACAAAAAAAAAACCCTAATTTATACTATTTGTCACCTTCAGATAGCCCTTCTACAACACCAGTCATCAGTCCATGATTTGGAAGGCATCTACAGTGCCCGGGACAATTCATTTCAGTGCATGTTCCTCATTACCCCATCACTTCTGTCCACATTGTTTATTTTGCAAAGGGATATTTGCATATTTGCTAAATACAATTATGGCAACCTGTGCAACAAAAGTTCCTTGATTACCCTCCAATGCTATGGAAGTAATCTCTGAAGTGTCTTTAATCTTAAATGGGAAGCATGGCTTCCCAGATTCTGCTGTTGAGAAGGCAAAGAGGTTATGAGAGGGAATGAAATCTACTAAGAAAGGAAATTGCATTTCTGGACTTTGCTCTTAAGTACCTCTACTGGTCTACACAAGAAAGCAGCTTAGTCAGAAGTAGTCATGGCAAGGAACAATTCTCACAGTTTGGCTGGTATTTAAATTGTGGCTAAACAAAGAAAAAAAGACTTCTATAGCTAGAAGGACCTGAGAATCTCAAACCACTCTGGAGAAACTAAAACTGCTACAGGAGAAAAGTGAGATCAAACAGTGCAAAAGGAACCATGCAGTCCTGAAACTTTCTTCAAATGTGTATAAGAAGGAAATGGTAAAAGCCAGAGAGAGGAGCTGTCAGAGTGGGGATTGTTGGCTCTACCAGACAGGGTCTGCGAATTAAGGAGTTTGTGTTCTGTCTTTTGCCTAACTTCTTTCATTAATATAGACAAGTGATTTCACCTCTTTTCCTCTTCTCTCTTTGTTCTGTAAAACTGGTATTAGACCATCTCTTATGTATTTCAAAGGCATGGCAGAGTGAAAGGTGGAAGGAAGAATAATGGAAAGAAATAAGTCAGACTGACCCACTCAGAGATTTGAAAGATGGGGGAAGATAAAGCTGTTTATTCCTTTGTCAGACTGGTGTGATCCTATGGCTGGCTAGAGCAGGAAGCAGCCTGCTCACAGGCACTAACATGCTTGATGCCTCACCAAACACACCTGAAATGACAGTGCTGCCATGATTACTGAACATCTCCAAGCACCACACAAAATAGCTAGGGAGGGTAATTAATAATAACAATGATGATAATAGTATTAATAGGGAAAAAAAACACATTCAAACTGTCACTAAACCAATCTATCACAAAATATACATCTTGGATGGGAGGATGGGTCCTTTTTCTCCCTTTGGGCATTAGAGTCTTTAATTAAAACAATACAAGATTTGTCCAGGAGCAAGCTCGCTCCCTGAACAGAGCAACATGACAGCATTGTGGGTCATACTTATAAAACCTAGATGGCTCAAAGCCAGACCATCCACCCTTTTCCTTGGCTAACACCAGCAGCATGATACCTAATCAGCCCTTGGTGCTATGTCCTGTGAGTTTCTACCATAAATCAAGAAGTAGTTCAGCTTTCACTAGTGACATTTCACTTTTGCCCATCAATCCTTTCCTTCTTACAAACACTACTGATTTCCACAGTTTCTCTTAGGAAGTATCTGAGTAAACAGCTAGTTCCTTCTTCACCCTAAGGTTTCTCTTGAGCCTCTGTCTTGAGTTGTAACATTTGGCAGAATCTGTTCTATACCTGCTGGTCTGGTCTTGACTGGAAGAACACATCATTAAGCCAGACACATTTTAGCTGTTACAGAAACACCTAAATGTATGTGCATTCAAACTTTTCAGAGGAGAGAGCTCCTCAAATAACAGCTATTCAAATTTAGAACACATCACTATGGTAAGTAATCCTCATTAAAATCCAGGACAGCAGTGGATTTGTGTCACAGCAATTCACAAGAAAATTTCTACATTGTCTAAATGTACCATCACATTTAACCTGCAACTGAAATCTCTGTTGGCAATAGAATTGTTTAATTATATAAATGAACCTACATCAGATTACAGCAGTGGTGGTCATAACAGTAACACCATGATAAACAGTAATTAATCCAAACACATCCAGAGTTCCCTTCAGTTGTCAGCCTCAAAGCATTATACAGCATTTTCCACCCACTTCTTTGCAGGGAGGAAAACTAAGCGTAGCACCATTTGTTCAACAAGGAACAATTGTAGGTCTTGGACATTTCACTGTTATTCCTAACTTTCTTAATTTCTCTAATGGGCCACTATACAGTCTACAAACAATCTGGAAGTTTGATGGTTCTTCTGGCTTTAGTATCTTCAAAAGATCTGTCATGTACCAAAGAGGCATTCAATACCTCAGACCTCAGGACTGGCTGAAGCTTAACTCCTGCTGATGAGAGGACTTTAAAGAGGTGTGTAATAAGTCAGCCATGTATCAAAGGACAGGCTGTGCTCTTTGGCTCTCAGCTGTCCAGCAGTAAATTAAAATCAATGTATAATGGTCATACACCTTCCTCGGCCTTCCAACTCCTGCTCCAAAGAGCCTGGAAAACTGCTAAGAGCAGCTGAAGTGAAGAGAGCTACGTGTCAGGAGCACTGCAGCAAAATGACCCAGCCCTATGTTTGCCTTTGATCACTTTCGCTTCTATTGTTCTGCAAACATTATTGCATCAACTTGCCTTTTATCTTCTTCTATTTCATCTACACTAATGTGTCTGCAACACAGCTGAAGCAAAATCATCTTACATGTGGATGCTAGATCACCTTGAAATAGTGCTCCAAAAGCATTAGCACAGATTTCCAAAATATCTTGATAACACAGGTGGGCAGCAAAATAACAGACCCAGGAGACATTTTCCAAGCAACAAATTTTGCAGTGCAGTTTCAGTGCAGGGATTTACCAGAAGGCTCCCATGTCTCTCCATCCTTTATCCCATCACCCACTCACATCCAAGCACTGGTACCTCTCATGTTATTAACACTTAATTTAAGTTACATTCTTGTAAGAGTGCTGTCTATGGCAGTGCAAAAGCAGAGCAGGAGGAGATGGACAGTGCAGGGGCTAAGAAGAAACAAACTTTTCCTGCAGACTCTTCTTTCAGAGCAACTGTACTTCAGGCAACACACTTCATTTCCAACATGTGGAAGGGATGGGGCAATGAGGACCTACACTAATGTAAATAAATTCATAATTCACACCAATCCAGAGGGAAACAGAGCTGCAGTTTGACTCAGACATGCAAATAAAGATTTGCATTTTTGAGATTTTTTTGTAAGGGTTCGTTGCAAAAAAAACAACAAAACACCACCAAAAAAACTCAGATTGAGCCACTACCTACTACTACCTGGCATTACTCCAGAGCTGAAGAACTCTGCAGACAGTTTTGCTTTTCTGGCAAAATCAACACTATGCAATAGGCTGAGCTGAGTAGAGGACAGTTATCTTGAGAATCAGTTGGGTTGTGAAATGTCACAAACCACACTGTTTCTTAGATCTTGACTTCTCAGCACAAGTGCATAACAACATGTGCAAGCCTGTATATACACGCAGTTTAAAAAATCCAAAATAAAACATTTAACTACGTACACTTTTCTCCCTGCAAGAGAACAGCAAAAGAGCACATGGCAGAGATTCCCAATATCACTTCATTTGCTACTGCAGACACAGCACGACAGACACAGATGATCAGACACAGCAGTGATAAACATACAATAAGATTCTATGCAAATAGAAGAGACAACTTGAACACGTCTGTGTATTTTATAGCCCTCAAAACAGCATCATTTTACACAAAGAACAGCACCCTTTTGCACAGATAGCAATGCTCAACTTTTCCAACAGCTGATCTGCCACTTCGGTAGTATTAGGAGAAACATCAGGTTCTTAAGAGTCACAATACACATTCTCCCCATTCATCCTCACCCAAAGTTGTGGTCTGAAAATACTAGCCTTTTAAGTAGCACAATGAGATGATTTTTTTTTAAATACATAGAAAAGGCAAAAAAAGGATAAGACTGAAGTTATATTTCCTGCACATTTATCACATGGTTACATTCACCTTGTAGAAACACAGCCTTAGCATGTAATAGAGATGCTCAGTGTCAAGGAAAGGCTTATAAAGCCATGTCTGAGCATGTATCATGCCCTTGCTCCTTTTAACAAGTCACAGCGTCTTTCAGAAGGACATCCTCAATTCCCTTTGATAATTTCCTGCCTTGCATTCAGAACATCCATTTGTCTCAAGGACAGTCTGATGCCGGGTTTGGAGAACATAATGAAAGCATTACAGTTAATATATCAGTACCTACACTTACACCAGAAATTCACTTCCTTGTAGATACATATAATGAAAACTCCACTTCTGTACATGAAAGGTGTAGATGAGATATGTACTAATGCTGAAGAACAAAGCACCTCATTAGCTATCTGAGCACAGTGCACTGCAGTTTGTCATTATCCAATGCATTCCTTGCAAGCCGCTGTGTGTGAGATACAGCAGTCCCTGAGGCTGCATTGCAGAGAAATATTACTGACATCCATGCAACACCAGAAACAGGGTATTGGCCAAAATTATTTGTCACTGCTATCTCCTTTAATATTACAAGTAGAGGGCAAATGGAACAAACAAACAAGCACTGAAGTGTAGGAATATTACCTTTGATTTAATTTAATGATAAAAGCCATTTAAGAGACATCTCTGCCTCATCTAGTGCCACAACCCAATAGACACCCTACAATGAGTCATGCATCAACATGTTGTAATGTGAATTTCTCACCATTATTGAGGAGTTCAACAAAACTGTAATAGCAAGATAAAAAAAAAATAAATTATTATACTTTATAAAGTATTTAAATATGACTTTTGCTCAACTGTGACTGTTCTAAAAATTGTAACATTTTACCTGCTGTACAACAGGAGTTTCTGAAATGAGGCCCACAGAGTCTTTTTATATGTCTGCAAAGTGATGTCGACATCTGCAGCACTAATCACAACAATTCTAGGTGCTGCGGTGGCAACAAGCTGCAAGTGGAGTCAGGAAATAGGAATTCAGGGACTGAAGACACAAACCTGACTCCAGAGAGTCCTATGTCTGTGCACTGAAAACTAATTCCTCCTCTAGCCCCACCTGCTACTGTGAAGTAGAATAAATGCCCCCTGCAGGGGTCATTCTCAATCACAGAATCACAATGTGCCATCTCTCTCCAAAACCTGTAAAGCTCTTCTGCTGCATATCAATTATCTGTAAGTCAGCATAAAGAAGAATCCACGAGTACTGCAATAGAAGAGTAATTTCAGCGCTTTTGCTGCAGGGATTCAACAGTGGAATTCCTTGGGTAACCTTGAATAAGCTACCATTCTCCTGTCCCTCAGCTGTCATGCATGATAGCACAACCTATGTAAGGGTGCAGAAAGGCATTAGTGCTTCCAATACTAAGATACTGACAGTCCCACATGTCTAAGAAGTATCATGGGACAGCACAAGTATCACGGGAGCACCAAAGAATACCCTAATCATGTTTGCACAACACAGTACTTATTTGTAAGCCGCTCTTCTTTCAAATACTTCTATAATTATTTATCAATCCAGTCTCATTTTTGTCTATTTATTCTGCCACTTTCTGCTATGCTCCAGAGGCTTCTGTATATAATCAAGACACAAACATGTTTTTCTTTGTTTTAAATTTTGTTTAATAATTGTTTCCTGATTAGCTTTAAACAAAACTAATCTCACATAACCACAGATATGCATACATAAAGAAACCACTATTAACTCTAATTTAAATCATTTTTTCAAGGGTTGTTACAGTGATTAAATATTGTAAGTAAAATTATTGCAAGAGAAACCCAAGCATGACTAGGCACAGAAATCGTGCCTCGCTGGCATAGAAAATGCTCACCTATGACCGTTCTTACTAACAGGAGAGTTCAAACAGTATTTTTCCCTTGCATAGCCTATTTGTGAAATGGTCAGGCATCTGGAAGTTCTGAAGGTCAAGTGGAAAGGACAAGCTAGAGTGAAAAAGCAACCCACAAATCTATAACATGTTACACCATGAGCCAGGCAGGGACAGATAACAACCCAGAGCCTTGCACATATACTGTGCCTCAAAGCTGGCAAGGGGGGCCAACATCCCAGCATATCAAGTACACAATGCTGAAGATGAGATACCTTAGGGCTGGGTGGTACTGGCAGCACGAACTGGCAAGGCAAGCTTCTCAGGACACAACTTCTCCTAAAGCTTGAATCATTCACAAAAGAAAAAGGATTATATCAGGACATTTTTTTCAAGCATCCCACTCCTGTAACAGTTCTCCCCTCTCTGCATGTTTTTGGACTAACAGAAGTTCAGTCCCTCTCTTGAGCATTTTAAGTAACTCACTCTTTGCTGATTAAAGTTAATACCATTTCCATAGACATCTGTGAGATCAAGACTTCCCTGCTTGCTCTTTCGTGACACTAGGGGCACAGGAAGAGGATTTCCTAACAATGAGCCAGGAAAACAGTTACAAACTGCAGCCAAGCCACACATCAAATTCTGATCTCCCCTGCCCATCTTTTGCCTTTTAATTCTTCTTTAATTAGCAAGCACAGCCAAAATAGACCTTTTCCTTGTTTAAATTTGCTTGTTTCTTTGTTTCTGACAAAAGAAGTATGTGCTTCCCGCAGAACCAACTCCACTCTTCTATAAATAAAATCCACTTTTGTAGATGGAAGTTTCTTTTAGAAGTTTCCTCATACAGATAATTTTGAAAATGGAAGACTAAAAGAGCCAGACACCAAAACGTTTTTGTCTCACAAAGGTATCGAGGAGCAAAGACATTTATTTTGATAAGTTTTCAAAGCAACATATAGGGAATGTGAAGCCACTACTTATATATATATGAGGCACAGTAGCTGACAAGTGTATGGTTAACCCTATCAGTAATCTAGTAAGCAGAGCAATGATAAACTTTCTAATGTACACAGTGAGACACTTAACTAAACACTGTTTTTTCCTAAATAAATGCTCACATACAAAAGCATCTCACTTGTTGCTGTACTGTGTAAGCAGCTTTCAATACTGAACAGCCTAGTGATTTACAGATGCCTGGGTTATAGAAAAGAAAGCACAGATGGCTCTTGTCAGCACTATAGAAGGGTTTGGCAGAAGACCTGAACAGACAGGGAAGCTGCTAAGGATGAACTGAACACACTAGTGGCCCTTTCATACCATATCTGAACAGTGAACTACAATTGTGAATTAACCCCAGTTCATGTAAGTTCTTGAATTTCACAGAAGTGTTTATTATCTTACCATTTAACTGTAGACTCTTAATATTAAAATATATTTCACAGGGGAAAAAAAGGAATTCTTAATTTCTGATAACAATTGTGCACACACACACAAATCTTTGTACGCCTCTTTCTGCTTTGTGTGAAGAAATTTATGTTTGAAATGTGACCATCCCAAGCTCTGCTAAGAAATAGCACAAACTAGACAATTGCAATCATACATTACAGAAAGTGAAAAAAAAACAGTGTTGGGCACACTGAATAGGTCTTCACAGGCAAACAAAAAGAAAATTAACGTCCCTCAGCCCATGGAGTGATTATAGGTTTGCCATGATTGTTTTTTCCCTCCTGGGAGATTATGTCTCTCAGGAGGTGACATCCACTTAAGGGACAATGAACCACTATTTATATAAATGTCCATCAAGGAAACTCTCTAAACAATTGCAAATATTGACTGATATGCAGCAGATTAATTTGGCTTCACTGTCACTGGGATATGTTGTAGACAGCTATTGTGGAATGGCAGATCTTTTACATTCATACTTGACACATCACAATTGAATGCAGAATTTCTGTCAACAACAAAAGCAGCATTTAATAGTCACTTTGCTTCCCTGAGACATATGCCTTCCTAATAATGTAAAGACAAGCAGGAATTTTTTTTCTAACAAAAACTAACAGATGCTTTTGTCATAATACTAGACATTACCTAGGTAAACAGTACAATCCCATGCTAACAAAAAGTTCCTGCTTTCTCTCCACAAGGAGTATGTCTAGTAGATCCTGAAACAGGAACCTGTGTTCTGCTACAATCATTTAGATGTGGGGAGACATCAAGGTGCAAAAGCATTTTCCTCAACTGCAAGAGCTACTTCAACGTGGATTATGTTTGTGTTGATTAACACGGCAAGTCCTTCAATTCAACTGCAATTAAAACAGTCTCAAATCTAAGTGAAGAAGGTGTCCTTTGTCAACCCTGGAAACAGGGCAAGATAGCACTGAGAGGAGTATATCCTATTCAGCTGCTGCCTCTGAGATGAAGATCACGAACTGTATCTCCTCACTTTCAGAGCTTTCCTTATGGAACTGTAGTTTTACAGTCCTGGGACTGTTGGACATTTTTCAGACTCACTGAAGACATTAATTGCCGTGACACGCATAGGATTGCAGTACTTGGAATGTGAGGCAGCACAATACCTAATACCAAATTTCAGAATCAGCAAGCATCCTTATGGAACTGTAGTTTTACAGTCCTGGGACTGTTGGACATTTTTCAGACTCACTGAAGACATTAATTGCCGTGACACGCATAGGATTGCAGTACTTGGAATGTGAGGCAGCACAATACCTAATACCAAATTTCGGTACAGTTTCTTTACAGAAAAGTCTTTACAGAAAAGTCTTTACAAAACTATACAGCCTCTGTATAGTTTTGGATGCTCAACACCTGAAAACTAGACCACAAGAGGAACTCAGAAATCTAAACCAGGCAACCACTTTGTTTTGCTCCCACTTAGCCACCCCTTTTTTGGTCTAGTAGGTCTAGCATTATACTTTTAATTGGCATCATACTCCATTTCCTATCTGAGATTTAAAGGAAAAGTATTTGTGTGTGCACAGGAGTGTTAAACAGGAGGATGTAGAAGCAGAAAACTGATAATAAAAACATTTTTCTTCTGTAATAAGTTTCAGTTTGTCATCAGGGCTTGATTTTTAACAAGTTTCAGAGACGTAAATCCTTGCTTTATTCTACTAACTTCACCCTTTCAAGTGCTCCAGCAGGAGAGAAGGAAAGTTGTTCTGAAGCAGGATAATTAGGAGCCAACACTGTAATTGTTAAGAGCACTGAGCACAAAGACAATACCAAGAGCTGGCTGGAGATTCTTTGGCTGTGGGAAGTGGCGTTACCAGGGTAGTAACTTTGAAACTGTCCAGCAAGACTGCTGGGGAACTCTGTACTGAGAGGGATGTGTAAGCCAAAGCGTACTTCCTGAAAAAGAGAACACAGGCATTCACTGATGATTTGTAGGACTTCCATGTTTTGTCTTAAATACGTATTTCTAGCTTGCTGAAAGTTGGAAAGCTGAGCTCATTGTGAACACTTAAGATCCTTCCCTGTCACATCCTCAATCTGCAGTTGATTTCAAAATCTGATGGGGGTAAAGGAAAGTAACTTGAGAGTCCCTGAGATACTAACCGAATTAGATACAGACAAGTTGGGTATAGCCTATATATAGTGCAGGGAACCACACTTTTCCCACTGCAGAAAAATAAAGTTGCAGTACTTGCGCTTTCCTTCATCAGCCCCTTCTAGTGGCTCTGTAGGTGTCAGTGCTGTTATGTTTGCTGCAGGCATGCAGCCCACCACTCAGCTGCGCTGCCCCGCCAGCTGACAAGGATGCAAGCCTGACAGCTACTGCACTTAACTCTTAAGATATGCTCAGAGGCTGTGCTTTTTAATTCTGGAGACCCACAGAGAAGTGTCTGGTCTTCACCGAGATAGCAGCTGGTAGGCTAATCTGAGGCCTCACTGTGCTAACTGCTGCATGAACAAGTCACAGTAGAGTCAACTCCTGCCCCACACTATCTAGCTGTTAGATTATCCTGCTATGGAAACTACATGCATTGTTTACAGATCAAAGGAGGTGACATGAAAGGAAGGGTGACTGCAACAACAAAAGGGCAGATGCAGGTTTCCTCACCAGTGGCAAAGGAAGAGGGGCACAGTGTTGCAGCAGTGGCTTTGTACATTTCACTTGGTGGCATGGCATGACCATTGCCTGCTGGGGGATGTTGCATCTCGACACTGCAAGGGGAGCACCAGAGCCTAGAAATTACTCTGATGCACCAGCATCCTGCTGACCCAGCTTCCCTGGAAGGAGCAGAAAATATCTTTAGCACACGATGTTAATGTGCCTCCTCCTATCATGCTCATTATCCCAAGGTATGAAAACAAACAAATTCTGCAGAGAAGTTGCAGTGTCATTCTAGATGTTTTAGTTTATCCATTTTATGTGAACCAAGCCATGCCAAAAAATTACCCAGGAGCCACCTAGCAGGTTTTTAGTTCACCATTTGCATGGGGGCCTATGAATACAGTTACATAAAGATGAAAGGATCTCTAGCATTTTTCTTCCTAATACCCTGTATTCAAAGATAGAAATACAGTTAAAATCACTTACATAAAGACAGTTACTTCTATGCTTAGGCTGCACAGTATACGTTTTCTCAAGCATGTATCCTAGCCTCAAGTTATCAGCCATTTACCTCAACACTAGAAAATATGTAGCAAACAGCTTCTCAGAATTCTCTTATGATAACCAAATGCAAACCCCCATCAATGGAAAGAAGCACATTTTAGAGCTAAGAAGCCTTTCTTATGGACAGAAAAGTCACCATGACCAGCCTCTTCCTAAATTGTATCTAATTCTGCATCAAAGCATACTCCTGCATTTCCAGAGTTTTTTTTCCATTTCAGTTCTTTAGAAATTTACATTTTTTAAAAATGCAGTAGACTGTGATCAAGTCTTAAAGGTACTTAAAATATATTTTAATGTCTTCTCTTCCAACTTCTAAATTCTTTTTC